>NC_092047.1:105759496-106068429 GCF_003086295.3 Arachis hypogaea | reverse complement strand
GCTAATTTGAATTGAATTAAATGGACGGAGGTGTACTGAATTGAATTGAATTGAATTGAATTGAATTGATAATATGTAAATTGTAGGCAGAGTTATTTGAATTTGATTTTATATAATGGATTATGTTTCGTTCACTTAGTACTATACAATTGTTTCACCATGAGTACTGTGTTCGGTTCACTATGAGTATTGTGTTCGGTTCATTCTGCAGAAAGCTGTTTGAATTTGATTTTATATAATGGATTATGTTTCGTTCACTCAGTACTATACAATTGTATTGTGTTCGGTTCACCATGAGTACTATGTTCGGTTCACCATGAATACTGTGTTCGGTTCATTCTGCACTATTCAAAACTCTTCTTCCTCACCTTCTACTGCTTCTTCACCAGAGAGAGAAGGAGGAAAAGACAAAAAAATACAGCAGCAACAAGAACAAAAGAATGACGATAAGGAGAAAACACGTGAAGAAGAAGGAATGCGAAAAAGGAGGAGAAGGAGGAGAAGGAGGAACATGAAGAAGAGGGCGAAGAAGAAGAAGACACTCCGTGCGCAAACGAGCGTAAGAAGAAGAAGAAGAAGAAGAAGAAGAGCGATTTCGTGTGTGTTGGACGCGTGTATTTCACGTTTCATTTAATGATACTAAGTTTTTTTTGTGTTGAGCCAATTTAGTTACATGGTTACATGGATGTGTAGTATCCCTGTATTATTAATCCAATGCTTGTTAATGTTGCTTGATTCTAAATTAAATATGACTAATAATTATATTATATAGCTTAATTGAAATCCAGTAATTGAATATCTATGAACCTTACCCGTTTGTTGGGGCTTTACAGTAGTTGTACTTGACACAGCAGTGACAAAATGAGTGATACAATGCAAAAGAATTGAATAATACGGTCAGTGATTTGTTGTAAGGTCATTTTCAGAATAATATATAGAGGGTAGGAAAATTTTCCAGTGAAAGTTTTAAAAACTATTAAATTCATTCGGAGTAATAATGAAAAATATTTTTTATCGTTAACTTTTTTATTTATCGTTTTACTTGAAATGGATACCAAGAATCCAAGATTTTTCCCAGAGCAAGAAAGATTTTTTTTTTTCCCTCTTAGCATATGGGAGTTAAAAATAAAGAAGATTACTTAACCTATGGTAAATGTAATAAGTAGTTTAATATTTATGCTGAAATAATTGTTTAAGTTTAAATTTTATGGATGAAAAAATTTATACTTAAATTACAAAAACTTACCCATCTACTATTGAATCAGAACAAACCACCAAAAATGATTTTGAATTATTAATTTACTTACAAAATATCCTCCAAATACATTAACAATAAAAATAATCTCAAAATATTTTAAAACATAACAAGAGTATTTAATTATTAAATATATATTTTAAAAAAACTTTAAAAATTAAATTTTAATATGATTTTTATTATAAATATAATTAAAAAAATAAGATATTTTATTTTTAAAATTTAATAATTTTAAGATAAATAGATATTTTTTAATTTGTAATATGAAAATAAAATCTAGAAATCGAATTTTGATTTTGATTTTTTTTTGCATGCACTTTATACATATATAGTTATCCAAATTTTTTTATTAAAATTTCAAATCAAATACAGAAGCGATTTGCTAAATATATAATTCATTTATTACTTATAAGAAATTAATTTTTTTGTTATTTTTTATTATAATTTAAAATATTTTGAGAATATTTTTATTTTTATCATATTTAAAAAATTAGTCCAGTCAACTATTTAATCATTTAGAGAGAATTTTTTATGGTTTGCCCATTGAATTAATTGTCAATTAACTTTATTTTCAGCTCAAAGAGAATAATTAAAGTTTTACATATTAATTTTTAATAAATTAAAGCTTAAATAAAATTGGACCATTTCAGAGATGTCTCTATAACAACTATATAAAAATGGGCTCTAATATAGTTAGCATGTCTAATTCAATTTTATATATTATTAACTCTATATAAAGAATAAAATTATTCAAAAATTTAATTTAAACCTTATCTTTAGAAAGCCTAACAAAAAATGTGAAAGAACTTAAGAAACACTCGAGAAGGTAGCGTGACAGGTGAATGGAATTAAGTTGAAGATAGCCATTAATATTCTTCATATTCAATATTCAAAAATTCAATATTCAATATTCAACTCATCCCCAAAAGTGGACAAACAAAAAGGATGGTGCAAGGAACAGGGATTATTATTATTAAGACCATATGTGTTCAATTATGTTTAATTTATTTTTAATGTATAATATTTATTTTTTAAAATAAAAAATTATATTTAATTTATTTTTAATGTATATTTTATATTTTAATATTTATTCTATTCGAATGATAGATTCAATGACTACTATTTTTGTTTCTGAAAATAAGTGCATATTTTTTCTATTTTGTAGATTTAATAAAAAGAAAAAATATTATTAAATATGTGCCACTTGCATGGGCAAGTTGCAGAAAGCGACGATGAATACTATTCATGATTCACACTCAAACAAACATGATGCCACCCTTTTCTTATCTTTCTCTCTCTATTTTAAGCATTTCCTTCTTCAATGCTTCCCCCCTTTGATTTCATTTCTTTCTCTTTCCACGCTCTCTCTCACCAACTTGAATTCAATATAGAAAAATATGCAATGCAACTTGTTCAATTAAAATAACACTAAAGTACGTCTGCACATTATATAGTACCATTATTATTATGCAACTTGCATGTATGTATCGTTCTTTCATATGCTTTTACTCTTCTCTGCCTCATAAATAATAATAATAATACATAAATGAATAAATACATATATATATAATTTCAAATTGAAGTTATATAATCTTGTTTACAGCTAACGACAGCTTGGTAGATATATCGTAGTATATACCTTTTAATATGCCTTGCTTCATTTGTTTTTTTTTTTTAAAAAAAAACTAATATTTTCACTATCTTTCTCATTTAAAATATTCTTATTTATTCATAAATTTATTTATTTTTGTGTATGACTAGAAATGTAAAGATAATTCAAAGTCGTCGTACCCGAAAGGACCTCTCCTAGAAATGTTACTAGTCATATATAATTCGAAAGATATAAAATGCTTGTATTGAAAAAGAAATATATATACTCCGCAATCAGTGGATCATATATATATATATATATATGTCAAAAATGAAAAGTAAAAGATGCACTTAATAAGCTATACTAATCGTCCTTAATGTGCACCTGAGATATATCAAATTAATTTGAAATAACCTCATAAATCTACCGGATGATGATAATTTTAATAAGTATATATCTATGCACTCATATAAATTTTTACCAATATATATATATATATATATATATATAAAAGTTTAATTTTGATTGATTTACAATACAAAATATTTTAC
Organism: Arachis hypogaea; assembly: GCF_003086295.3. NCBI lineage: Eukaryota > Viridiplantae > Streptophyta > Magnoliopsida > Fabales > Fabaceae > Arachis > Arachis hypogaea. The sequence goes on along the minus strand of NC_092047.1, from coordinate 106,065,032 downwards.
ATAATCACTCAATTACATTTATTCATTTAAATAATTAGTAGTTATTTACTAATAATACGGTGATATATAATTGAATATATGTATAAAATATTTTTAACTTATACTGAGAATAGATTAAAATTAAACTTTATATATTTAATTTATATTTATATATATGGTTAATTATATGCAATAGGAAAAGCGAAAGGCAAAAATATAATCCATATACCGGAAAAGGAAACAGCACCATCTTCATCCATAGATTCGCCTTAGCTTGTGATGGGAGTAATGGGAGCTCAAATTTAAAATGCTCAAGAATATATTATTTCATGTGGAAACTTGCAATTCATGACATAACAAAACACTACCCAAATTTTTTTATGTTCAATATAGCACTAAATTCACACAAGCTCATCACCAAATTAATTTATCAATGAATGTACTTAGTGCAATTCTCTTCATCTCATCACCATCCTTCCACTAATTAATAAATAGATTCCCAATCGCATTAACCCTTTCACTCCACTTACAAATTGTTACATATACTATTTTCTTACTTTAATAACAATGTATATATGATATATTATTCTACATACATATTATCAAAAAGGACAATCAAACCAATATTCACAAATTATATTCATATTTCATCATATCACTTAATCAACAATTACACCAACCCAAAATTGGTTGATTTTGTAGATCATCAACTTTACATGTAGCAATAATGTTAGGGGATTATACTTTAGAGAGTCACCAACTAACTTAGCTGTAACAAGAAATAATAATATCCCACCCCCTAACTAACCCAAGCAAAATGTGTTAAGTCCAAAAACTTAACTAATAATAATTCCGAATATATATAATATATAGACACATAAATATTTATATCTTAGTTATAATAGAACTACTATAAATTAAAAATGCAAAAATTAAAAATTAAGGGAAAAAAAAAAATTAGGTACAGAACTTGGTGTTATTGTTGTTGATGCAGTTTCGTCTTGTTAAATTCTCAGCGATATGCGCCAAAGATTGAAGGTTGCATTTTACGATTGTGTCCACAAAAACGCACGTGTCTTCTTTTGTGTTCCCCGGAGGCACATCCACTACGTAGGATTCCACAACCACCGTGCCGGCGCCGGAGGAATCTCCGCCGCCGGAGGAATGAAGCGTAGTAACGGATCGGTAGTTCGCGAGGCGGTGGTCGCCGCCGACGACGCTAAAGCTGAGGACGTGCTCTTCTTCGTCGAGGATCTCGAGTCTCTCGGTGCTCCGGCCGGCGGGGAGGCCGGAGATGACGTGGACCTCACGGACTGTACCTACGGCGCCGTCGCCGCCGATGACGTGGCAGCTCTTCACGAAGTGCTTGTAGGCCTGAGGGTTGTCAAAGCGGCGGACGACGGACCATACGGCGGAAACCGGCGCGGCGATCTCCTGCACCACCGCTGAGCAGCACTGGTTTGCCGCCACAGCATGCGTGTGGTATCTCGCCACAGCGTCAGGGATGACGACGGCCGGTGAAGAATTCTTCTTAAGATGATTGCATCCGGTGACAGTGGCCACACCACCGGTGGTAGCGGTGTGGTTGATCCGGTGGACTAGCATAGAAGACTTCGGTGGATTTGGAGGCATTTTTTCTGTTCAGCTTTTGTCACTTCGATTTGTTTAAAGTACTAGCCTATTACAAGAGACTTATATAGTTATACAAGAAGTTTTTAAACTTTAACTAAATTTAATCAATGAGTAATATGAGGAATAGTATTTAGGGTTTTAATGAGATTTTGATATTTTGAAAGAGATTTTGTTTTAGGAATGAAGAGAGAAAGAGAGGAAGAGGGGTTTTGGGTTGGTATTGATGTTAGGGTTATATAGTATTTTTTTTATCGTAGGTCCTATATATGGTGTCTGTGGGCGATGAGAGAGAGAGGAGAGGGGTGTGGGGGTGTGGTGTGGTGTGGTGTGTGGGGTTGGATTTTTCAAAAGATGAAAGGGGTTAAATGAGGTTCATGTGGGGGTCATGTATTAAAATAGGGACCAACTTGGTCTACTTCAATTTACCAAAATGGGTTTCTCTCTTTTCATTTATGTTCATGTGAATACATATGCAACTTTTATGCAATCTCATGAATGATCCTACTAGCTCTTTCTTCATGAACAAAGGAATTTTACATATTTACCAATTTAGAGGTACATTTGATAATTCAAACAATAGTCTTATATATGAACAATTGGATTGATCAAAGAAAGCAAAGTTGAGGGGTTACCAATGTGTTTTTATGTTTCAATTATACTTTTTTATTGTTAGATGGTACTTTTTTTTTTATCTATCTTGCATTTGAGGTAATATTAGTCAAAATGCAGACAATTTTTTTTAATAACTATATTATTAATGACTGCAAAAGGAAAATGAGAAGAGATAATAATAAGATTACAAAATGATTCTTAATCAAAAGGGTGCATTTATTTCAAATTCTAAACAGGTGATTTTGAAACTTAAAATTTTCTATAAAATTAGAAAATATTAAAATGTCTCTCTTCATAAATTAGTTTTTATTTATTTTAATTGGTAAAAAAATAAAGATTTTTTAATTTGAATATTTTAGAAATTCAAGCTGGTGTTTTATAAAAGTAATTTTTTTACCATAAAAAATTATAACACATGCACTGCCCTAATTTACATATATCAAAAAGTAAGATGCCCAATTGCCCATAAATATGAAACAAACTCAAAAAAAAAACTGCTTAATATAATGAAAAGCAGGGAATAAATTAAAACGACATGGAATTGATAATATATCTTTCATTTAAAAATATCAGGGTAAAAATATCTAAAATCTATATTAATTTAATAAATAATGGATTCCCCATGCTATACCAACACATTATATTATTGGACATTAGGACATGTTTTTCCAGCGAAGAGTATCCTTACTCCCATCATTATCTCTTTTAACTATATTCCTACTCAAGAAGGAAATATTTCACTTGTTTGCATAAGTCCTTGCCTTATTTTTATAAGGCCAGGGAATATGAATTAATTTGTGAATAAATTAAAGCCACATATATATAATGGCAGGCAACAATAATGTGTTGGGATGTTTACGACTAAGTTATCATATAATTCATTTCTTATAAATTTTTACTAAAATAATAAATTTGAGTTGGTCGAATAATTATTTTATTTATCTATTTAATCAAGTATTTAGAATTTTTATTTCTGTATACAAAAATTTATTAGTTAATACTAAATTTTTAAATAAAATTCTGATTCGCAATAAATTAATTATTACCCTCCGACTGAATTAAGAAATACCATGGTTAACCAAATTAAAGAAAAAAATCCCACTAAGGTCGTAATTAATGAGAGTCTTGCTTAATGCTAAAAACTTCAACTCAAAACTAATGCGTCCTTCACATGTAATGTGCATAGTCATGGAGCAGGGTTACATATATATATCAAATATTAAAATTTCAAAGTAAGTTCATTTGGAATTTCTCTACTTTACATTTCGCTTTTCACATTATTGCATATAGTAAACTTATTTTATATATAACAAAAGCAAATATATATATATATATATATATATATACACATTTTTGTCCATTTAAAAAAAAAAAACACATCTTCCTGCATGGTGAGACCTATATAATTAGTGTGTTACAACTTTTGAAGACTATGACCTGTTCAGTATTAGAAAAATAATAACAAAAACTTGTACAATCTTTAGTGGTTTAGCAAGATAATACAAATAAAAAAATTTACATCTTTTTTAGAATATCCACTAATAGTAATTAAATGAAGCAAAAATATATAAAATAGGATTAAATTTACAAGTGCCGTGGGATATTCTTGACTTTATGCATGATGGACGCCCTAATTCATTTATTTGTCAACAAAGAAAAGAATGGCAGTTTCGTAATTTTCGCAAACATGGAGGCTAGAATGCCCTAACTTCTCTCACATTATATGCAACTTGACGATCAACTTGCAAGCAAGATCGTAAGCTATGAGATCAGAATTCAGGAACAAAGTTTGCAAAAGAACAATTAAAAAAAAATAAAAAAAATAAAAATACACATTACACTCAAACCTCAATATTACAACTAATTAAGAAATTAAAAATAAATTTAACCCTATACTAGCTAGTCCACAGTCAGCAGATGCAAAGTACAGGAATAAAAATTTCAGTCGGTTCCTCCATCTTTACTTTAAGTATAGTACTAATATTTTTTCCGAATAAACAAACTTCTGGAAACATATTTAAAATTAAAATTCTTCATCATGCAATATTTTGTATGTGTATTTAAGGCAAATCACAAACAAACTATTAGGGTTTGAAATTTATGTGAATATCCTAAATGTGAAGAGTGGATGTGAATGTTCTAATTCTATGTAAATCGAATCAATTTATTTCGATTTACTTTTATTTTATGTAAATCGAAACAATTTAAATTGATTTAGTATGATTTTTTTGTAAATCAAAATAATGAAATTGATTTATTAGGGTATCATACAATTTGAATCAATATGATTCGATTTACATTGGAGAAGGTTGATATATGCAATTTGAATTAATATGGTTCGATTTACGTTGGATGTTCATGCATGTAATTCGAATAAATATGATTCGATTTACACAAGAAGTAGATCATGGTAAATCGAAGCTAATTACTATCAAAGCAATAATGCATACGATAAAATCGAATTGATTTCATTCGATTTACTTATTAAAGAGCATATGCTATATAAATAGGGCATTAACGTAGAGTGTTGAATTGAAGTAAATTCACAATGGCTAGTGAAGAGAGTTTTCTAGTTCTTGTGCACTACAAAGGCACGATAAAGAAAAAAATACGATCGGGTATAAAATTTACTGATAATGATCCGTTGAGTGTCTTTATTAGAGCTTCTACGAGTCTTGTTGATTTTCAGAATACTATACTACAGAAATTGAGACTGCAGGGAATGAAACAGATAGAGAATTTATATTTCAGAATTTCGATTTCTGTAGTTCGCGATGGGGTGAAATACGACTCGTTTGTGATAGACAGTGACAAAAATTTGCAAGTTTTACTTCACTATCGTTGCCAGTTTTTCGAGGTGAGAATGGCTGAACTATTGGCTAAGCTTGTGGATGTGGTCTCTAACTCAGGAGTATCGAACCGGAATTATCAATCAATACCAATGGCAGCAGCTTCCAGTTCAACCCCTGTTGTTGCGTCTTCATCTCTACCTGTAATGACAACTGTGGGAGATTTGGTGGCATCTCCATCTTTCGCAGTCGATCTACACCATGATGAGAATGCGAAAATAGGTGCTAACATGAATACTCCTGTTATGATTCTGATTCTTAGAAAGGTTGGAGTACTAGATGCGGTGGAAGACTTGCTAGGGGATGACGATGAGGTCGAACCCGCTATGATTGATGATGAGAGTGATGATGATATAGGCAGGAGTATTCCTGTTGGGGCTGGTGGAGCATCGAGCTCGAGAACTTAGTAGTACCCGCCGCACTTTTCTCAGATGTGGAATCCAGTTTTGGGGCCAAAGATTCATAGGACACCGCAAGTCTAGCTGAGTTCCAAGTCGGTCAATAGTTTTAAAATAAAGAGGAAGTTGTCTTATGTGTGAAGACTTATAGCACTGGGGGTTGAGTACAAAGTGCTTGAATCAAACCATGCCAAGTACGTACTACGAAAAGTGTAAGGAGTTTAGAAACAGCTGCAGATGGATGAATCGGATCACTCTATGGCAGTGGAAGGATATCTGGGAGGTCAGACGGTATAACAGACCTCATACATATTTGGCCATCTCAATCTCCAGTGATCATAGGAAGTTTGATTATGATGTGATATCTGCTTTCATCCTTCCTATGATCCGAGTTTATGCGGCTGTATCCATCAAAGTTCTGCAGAATATGACGGAGGCTTATTTGGGTTTGACCGGCGTACAGGAGGATTTGGTTGGCGAAGCAGAAGGCCATCGCGCAGATATATAGGGATTGGGAGGAGGCCTATAATGAGTTTCCAAGATGGGTGTTAGGTGTGAAGATAACGATGCCAAGCAGTATGCGGTTTTGAAGACGAGTCCTATGCAAGTTGGAGGCCAGGTTAACGAGTCACATGCGTTTTTCCACCAACTCTTTTGGTCATTCTCACCGTGCATCGAGGCATTCAAGCATTGTAAGCCTTTGGTCAGTATTGACGGGACCTACTTGTACGGCAAATATGGGAGAACTTTGCTGGTTGCAATTGCTCAGGATGGGAATTCTAATATCGTCCCTATTGCTTTTGCCCTAGTGGAGGGTGAAAATGTGGAGTTGATGCGTGAGCATCTTTCTTATCGTTTCTCAGTGAATTTGCATTTGAATTTGTTGAATTAAAAATTTAGGTTTTTTAAGCCACCATAAATGCTACTTTGAGTTGTCTTGCAATTTAATTGATTTCAGGTAGTATTCGGACGAATTTAGCGGAATTCAGAAAGAAAAAAAAATGAGTCAATTATATGCAAGAGGTGGCGCCAAACTTTATTTAGCTCAAGTTTGGCGCCAGGATCACAATAAAGCTCCAATTTATTTCGGCCATAATGGCGCCAAACGCCACATCCCGGCGTTTGGCACCAGGAAGCTTGGGAATGCATGCAACGTTACAAGTACGTGGCGCCAAACTTCACCCAGCTCAAGATTGGCCCCAATACACTGAAATTGAAGGGCTTCCATGTGATTTGCACCAAATCTTAATAATTAAGTTGATTTATTATTTAGTTTTTAATTAAGAAAAGATATTTATAGGTTTTAGAAAATATATTTTACATAAATTAGGATTAGATATAAAAGGAGAAGATATTTTGACCTAGCTCTTCTTCTCATCTTCCACACTTTACACTTTTTTCTGCTAGGATTTTTTCGCACCATGAGCAACTAAACCTCTATTGTTAAAGTTAGGAGCTCTGTTACTTTAATGGATTAATACTATTGTCACTCTTCTCTTAATCAATGCATTGGTTTATTTTCAAGGATGGGTTTCGTTCTTCATCCTAGGAGTTAGAGTATATTGGAAGATAACTTTTTTTCTAACTGAATTCTTGTTGAATCTTGGAAAAGTTAAATTACTTGAATAACAGTTTGAAATCAATTCCTCACAATTCTCAAATTACCTGAACTTAATGTATTATGTGACATATAATCATCTTATTTTTAGGTACCTAGGATTTATGTGGCTCATAAACTAGGATTAGACTTAAACTTCTAACTTAATTTAAGTGACCAAGGAATTGGCGGTTTGTTTGGTTAGAAGAGATTAAATTTCTAAGGAATTCAGGTTTAATCAATTAGGGTTTGCCATGAATTGAATCCTTGCATGATTAAAGTGAGTGGTAGGAACTATTACTCTGGAAATTTAACATCTCCAAAGCCTTAACTATTCTCTTCATACTGTTTTCACTAACCATTCATTACTTGCTTTCTTAACTCTCTGATTTATTGCTTTATGATAATTGGAACCTAAAACACTCCTTTTTGCTTGTCTGACTAAGTTAATCACTCAACCATTGTTGCTTAATCCATCAATTCTCATGGGATCGACCCTCACTCACCTGAGGTATTACTTGGTACGACCTGGTGCACTTGCCGGTTAGTTTGTGGTTTTCGAAATCTGTACTAGGAGTCATAGCCATTTTTCTTATCTCACTTACGGCAACACGTGACTCCCCAGCCTGGCATTCTCGTGATATCAGATAGGCACAACGGTATCAATGCCGCCTTGGAGGCATCTGATGGTGGCTGTATTCCACCTGCTGCTTATCATGCATTCTGTGTTAAGGACGTTGCAGCAAATTTCGTGCTGAGTTTCAAGGGAAAGAATGCGAGGAGGTTTCTAGTCAACACTACTTATGCGAAGACTGAGGCTGAGTTTTATTATTGGTTTGACATCCTCCGGATTGAAGACCTGGCAATATGTGAATGAGATAATAGGATGGAGTATGACAAGTGGACTTAGCACCGAGATGAAGGTCATAGATTCGGTATATGACTACAAATATTTTCGAGTGTGTTAACTCGGTACTCAAGGGTGTCAAGAACCCTCCAGTTTGTTTCTTGGTGAAGACCACCTATGAGAGATTGGCTGAGCTCTTTGTTCACAAGGGACGAGAGGCTAAGGCACAACTGGGGACATGTCAACAATTTAGTCAGTCACTGGTTAAGACAATGTAGGCTAATCTAAAGGCATCGAGGTGTTTCATAATGACCCTATATGATAGGGATAATTTGGAGTTCAATGTGGCCGAGACTACTCCGACAGGTAACTTCTCACTTGGTACTTACAGAGTCTCGTTGAGAGATCGGACTTGCAATTGCGGGTACTTTATTCAGGCACTTCATTACCCATGTCGACATGCAGTAGCTTGCTGTGCATATTCCCACCTGAGCTGGGCAACTTATTTTCATGAGGTATATCGCCTCAGAATGGATTTTAATGTTTACGAGATGGGATTCAATCTACCGATTCCAGAAGGCTTATGGCCACCATATGATGGTCCAACCGTCATCCCTGATCCCAGTAAGAGGCGTGCATATCAGGATCATCCAAGGAGCACAAGAATTCGCACCAATATGGATGAAGCGGATCCGAATAGACCAAAGCAGTGTAGGCTATACAGACAGCGTGGTCATACTCGGCGGAATTGTTCACAGGGAGGAGTCACCGGGGGGTCTGGAGCAGTGGGCAGAGTTTAGTATTTTTTTATTGTGTTGCCTTTTCATATATCCACTGTATTACGCTTTATTTTTGTTTAGCAATGCTTGTTGAGAGATGTGTTATCTTTTCCGTGTTTCTAGTTGTTTTTATTATTGTCTTGTCGAACAAACTGTCGTTATTGATGTTATTGTGTTTTCTTTTTCAGCACGGTGTTACCTTCACTTTTTTTCTCGTGAACTTTCAACATAGATCGATTAAGAACATCATTAATATATACCTTCCAAAGTCATTCAAGTATTATATAATGACATATCATGATAACATGGTAAGAATAATTACATATTAAGATGTTAACATGATAACATAATAACATAACAACCATAATAACATAGCATGATGACCTATTTCTGAATACAACAACCCAATACTAATGACATAGCACGATAACATAATAACACATAACATAACAGTCATCCGAATAGTCAGAATAGATGTGATCCTGTGAGGCAGCGACGGGGGCGCCTGATCCTCTGCGCTCTCTGAGCAAGAGGTACCTCATCCTCGTCTCCGGTCAGTTCGGGTGGCCTAGATAGACTTGCACGATCGGGGGTGCAGCTGCAACTACCGAGGGAGGAGTGCCACCCAATGCAAATGTCTCGTCCAAAGGCCCTGACGGAGGCTCGTTCAGGTCCACATCAAGGGGGTGTCTGCTGTCCGGAGACTTGCAGTCCACATCGGGATACCTCATCCTCCTGGATAATGATGCTAATCTTTTTCTCCGAAGTCACTATCAAGGCCATCGCTGCCTAGCAAATCCTAAAGGAGCTCACCCAAGCTCATGAATGTCTGACTCTCATGTAGGGCCATATCACTGCTAGGGACACCAACAAAATAATTGCCAAAACCTCCGTCACCTCCAAACCCTCCACCATCCCCTAACCCTAAAGCACCACACTAAAAGCCACCTCCACCTCTACCTCTACTGCCACCATCTCCACCTCCGCCAGTACCTCTACTAACATCAAATCCACCCTCTAAACCACAACCACCACCACCACAATCTTCTCCACCTCCACCACCACTTTCAGCTCGACCCTCATCATCATTTCCACCACTGTCATCTCCACCTTCACCACTGTCATCCCCGCCTCTCCTAATATGTCCACCCCTCCCTCCTTCTCGATTGCGCCTCCTACCTCGTCGACGACCTCGACCCCTTTTCTCTATGGCGTCAATCGCATCATCGATCCATCTCTACTCACGATCACTGGCTCGTGTACCAATACGATGTCTCCGCTCCACTCTACGTCTGTTAGGAACATCTGGCACCTGGTCTGTCTCAGGAACCTGTCCTGGACCTCTCTGTGTTGCCTCAGCTATAGAGTACCTACTAAAAATCTATCCAACCTCTCTCTTATATGATCATCTCCTTGTCGCCTATTAGACCAAGTGAAAGGTTGACCAACCATTTTTAGGTCTATAAAAATATCATCATCAATAAACTGATTAAATATATTAAGTACAACATTTTTTCACAGGTTTATATGGCGACTATATGTAGTTCAAAATTAAATGTATATGTATAGCATTGTTATTAATTAAAAATTAAAATTAAAATTTAAGAATAAATTTTAGTCCTATATATGGCAATTTCCATCGAATTTTCCAGAGTAGAAAACGGAGGCAAAGCAGGCGCATAAGCTATCTGTGTATTGATATAACATTTCATTTCATCCCAATTTGCAAATGACTTTTTTGGTGCTTTAACGTGATGTGCCACACCCTTTTTTGTGCTTTTCCCTTTTTCTTTGTTCAAAGTGTCTCAACTCTCAAATTCTACGTGACTCGGTGCGCCGTTGCAGTAACATTAATATTTAGTTAACAATTTTCTGCCCCAAAACTTGGAAATTGGAATAATTATATAGAGGAATTATAGGCCAATTTTTCTTCTATTTTAACAAGAAAAGCTATGTCTATATAATTAAGAATAATATAATATGTGTAAAAAAATCCGTTCACAGGTATGGCTAAATAACCCTACATCAGTCCAAAAAAAAAACTAAGCAAAAAAATCTCGTTTATTTTTTAAACATGGTTAATTGCATAAAACTCGTGGCTAATTAAATATCTCCCTAGTTTTCAAAACAACATGTTTAATTTTTTATTATTGTAAAAAATATCTTCATTATAATTTTTTTCAGACTTCAAGCTAGTGTATGTACATCAATATATAATTATATGCAATATTATATATATTATTGTAAAAATTAAATTGACTATATGTAAACTCTTAAAGTGAGATGAGAATTTGATCTGGTGCTAGAGACCAAAATGAACTTTGGGTCCAATTTTATTTGGTGCACATGACATGGAAATTAATATCAACATGTGTTCATGTATGTGTTTCCCTTTTATCTATGCAATTGATGCTATGACTAGTTGAGTAGTTGTTGGTAAGTGAATATATGTGATGTGCCACAAAACTAGCCCAATATGACCCTTAAGCTGGGACCAAAGTATGGGTAGATAGATATATATCGTTTAATTTCCATCATTGGTTGATTTAGAACTTTGACATTCACTTATACCCATATGGGGGTCCCTTCAAAATAATGCTAGTTTTCCTAACTAAATGTACAAGCATCAAATTAAATATCAATATTTTTGTTTTATAGATTTTCATATATAGATATATATTTAATGATCTTGAGAATTGATCTACAATTCATATAATTATTTCTTAGATAGAAGTGTGTTAAATGTGGGTAGTATTTATAAATGGAATCTATATATATATATATATATATATTCTAATGATTATCTGTAACATTCTTATTATCATAATGTCACGCTTTTAACTGTGTCATTCTGATAGCGAGAATATTACGATTATTTTTATATATAATAATAATAAAATAGGAACTTTTAACTAAAAATTTTAGCGATTTTTTTTTAAAAACCAAAAAATACATTTTTCTCCTTTTTCATACATTCAAACATACATATAAATTATCATAATATTATTACATCCACAATCAGAATAATTATAGAACCATATATATATATATATATATAAAAGTCATATCATAAAAATCACAATTCCTATCTCTCTTTACAAAATGTAAATAACCATAACAAAGGCGAAGGAAAATATCTAAGGAAATAAAACAATTAAAATATAATCGAGTGCTCGGTCAAATCTTCATAGACTTTTCATCTGTTTTTTGAAAAAGATAAGGTTGTAGGAAGTGAAAACCTAATTACATGGTCTCACTAGATAGATTTCAGAATTGTTATAAAATCAAAATTCGCTTACAGTAGTGATCATTACTTATCTTATAAATATTCTTGCTAATTTAGTTTCATTCATTCTTAATTACATCAAATTCTTTACTCACTAATTCACTAAACCTCAATCTTTATTTCAAAGTCATGTGATTATCCATTCAAAATCAGAAATCATCAAAACTCCAATCTCAACAATATTTTGTATTTCACTACCTATCAAAGAAACAATTTTATCAAACTTACCAACACGTATAACTTATCCAATCACGGCCTCCGTCCCAACAATCACAGTCTCCAGCCCAAACAATCACGGCCTCTGGCCCAAAAAATCACCACAACTCATCAATAAATGCAACTCAAATCAAATACAGCCTCTGGCCCATAATGCATCCAGCATTCAAACCATCATAAAGTCAATTAATCATGACCTCTAGCCCAAAAGATAATCAACCATGGCCTCCGGCCTAAAACATAATCAATCACGGCCTCCAACCCAAAACATAATCAATCACTTACAAACTACCACACTCCACCATAATCCGAACCAACAGGCCACAAACATAAGCAATCAACAGAAATCAAACAATCACACATAACAAATAATTATAACTAGTAGTATAATTAGCAGTTAATAGAATATCAATTAGGAAAACTAAAATAATTATGCAGACCCAAGAAATTTCAAATAAATGCAGTATGATGCATGTCTGTCCTACTTTCCGTGAGCTCACGTGTCCGTTAAATTGTCAAAACCCGACACATCTAGTAGCTAACCCAGATATTGTCTCTCTGTTATGCATCCACACTCCCGGGATATAATGCTCCCACACTTTTGGGATATAGTGCCCGACACACTCTTGGGATATAGTGTCTGCCACACTTTTCGGTATATAATGCTCTCACACTCTTGGGATATAGTGCCTGACACACTCTTGAGATATAGTGTCCGACATACTTCTTTGTATATAGTGCTCCCACATTCTTGGGATATAGTGTCTGTCACACTCTTAGAATATAGTTTTCGGCACACTCTTCACTACTAGAAAACTAGTTATTACAGACGGATATTTCCGACGGATTTTATCCCACGGAAATACAGACAGAATTTCAGAGGGATTTTTTTGTCGGAAAACAAAAAAATGAATTAACATAAATTACAGACGGAAAATAGAATCCGTCAATAATTCTGTCGGTAAAATTAATTTTTTTTCGTGGAAAATGGTTACAGACGATTTTCTGTCTGTAATTAAATAGACAAAATGCTGCATTTTATTAACTTATTACAGACAGAAAATCCGTTTGTAATTTAAAATTTTCCGTCGAAAAATTTTAATTTAGACCTAACTTCATCCCTACCCTATCGACGTCCTTTCACATACATAAAATCACAATCAAACGAGTTGTTCCTCTCTCCTTCAACGAGCTTCTCCGTCGCACGAGCTTCTTCTTCTCCTTTCCTCACTCATAGTGCCACCGCCGCCACCCTAACTACCGCAGCTACCTTCTCCTTCTTCTCCTCTCTTTTAAACACTGAACCAGTAGAACACATCCCCTGTCTCTCTCGTTCTTTCTCGTTCGCAGAACAAATCAAGCTCAAGCTCCTGTTCTCTTCGTCTCAGGTGAGCTCCAGCGCGCCGGCGCCACCTGTAGCAGTGTCTGTCCCCACCACCGCCACGCCTCTCTCTCCTTTTATTCCCACTCAGTTCTGGCTCGCATATCTTTTCAGCGCCGCAACCATCATCTCCTCCAGTCAATGCTTCCAGGTTTTGGTTTCAAAATTCTTTTAATTTCTGTTAAGTTCAATTAATTTTGTTTAGTTAATTTGATTTTAGTAATTAGTTTAGATAGATTTGTTTTCTGATTAGTGGATTTTTAAGTTTTGATTAGATTAGGTTTAGTTAGATTTGTTTCTTTTCTGATTTTAGTAATTAGTTTGATTTAAAATTTGTTGTTGAAACTTTTTTCCTCATGGTTTTTCAATTTTTGGTGTTGTGGCATAGATAGAAAGAAAGCAAAAAGAAAAAGATATTGAAGGTGAAGGTGTATGCGGACCGCATGTCCCAACCATCTCGTGTCGTTCTTATCTTCTGCAAGTAATTTAATTCAACGTTGTATTTCTTTGCTGGAATTTGAATTCTGCTACTACTACTACTGCTAATGCTTAATTTCTCAATAGAGTTAATGGAATAGAATTCGACGAGATTAAAGTTGAAATCTCCAAAAGACAGCAGTTATCTCCCGAATTTGCAGGTAATCATTACAATTACTATGCTTCTGAAGACACTTATCTACCTCTTTAATTAAACCTCCATAATCCGTCTCTATCAGCTATCAACCCTTTCAAGAAACTCCTTGCTATTGTTGATGGAAGGTTCAAGCTATTCGAGAGGTACTTCCTTCTTATTTCAATTTCATTTTGATCAATCATTTCCATGAATTTGAACTTCAATTAGACGTGTTCTTTTCTTCTTGGCAGTCACGCAACTCTTATCTATCTTGCTTCTGCCTTTCCTGGTATTGCTGATCATTGGTTGGTATTATCCCCTTTTCACTTATTTAATCACAATAATTTTCTTATGACTCCACAGATATGTGAATGACCACAGCGTTAGGTACTTGGTTGTCACATCTGCGTCACTTATTAAACGGAAAATCTTCTTCTTTTCAGGATGTATGGTGTGGCCCTGGAATTGGACTCGCATCAGATCATGCTTCTGCTTCTGTAGATTGTGTGGTGGCAAGGAAGAATGCTTCTTCAAGAAGGAACCTTGATGCTGTTGAGAGAGCAACACATAGGGAAGAGGTATTTTTATTTTTCCATCATCATCTTCTACTTCAATTCTTACTGTTTTCTTTTTTATTTATTTAATTTATTCATTTAAGTTATTTTCTCTTCAGACACTGCATTTTCATATTCATATAATTGTTGGGAATTGAAGCCTCTTCTCTTCCTCAACTCAATGACAGTTCTTGATTGTTTAATTGATTAAAGACTGTACATTGGTTTGCCTGATGCGAAGCAAAGAGTCCAAATTTTTGGTGTGCATAGTTCTGGAAAGCAACTTCCAGAGGATGTTGATTTTGAAAAGGTATATTGCTTATCTATTCAAATTCACTTCTCTCTTTTCCATTGAATTCATACATTGATTTCTTACATCAACAACTTGTCTTCCGAATTGTTGGATTCTCAGGAGCAGATATAAGAAACCTTGTCAATGAAGCAGCAATAATGATGGTGGGTTTCTGCTGCATTTGATTTTATTCTTTGTTATGCTACTAACCTCCAGATTTAGACCTGCTGTATGCAACATCATGGTGGTGTCTTCAGTGTGACTTTAATATGTCTGTAGTTGAAGGGAATGTGATTAATCACGGTTAAGAACTATAGGTTTTTGGTAAGGGGAGTTAATGTACAAATGATAGAGTTGATGCATTACAAAACATTTAAGGGCTGCAGCATCTATTTGTTTCTTAATCTGAGAAGGCTCGAAGTGAGTTGGAGCATAGTCCAATCTTTTTATTCAGTTTATGAGAATTGACAATCATGTATTTTTCATTTATAGTAGGAAATTGTTATAGAGAAACAAAGCCTTAATCTAGTGTTTTTGAGTGCTAGTAGTAGTTATGAAAGCCCAGGCCCATGAATAGCCATAATCAAATCCTTGCATAGCTTCTGGTCATCTTGTATGCAGTTTACATGGTAAATTCTCCTTGCTGCTCTTCCTTCTGTTACTGTATTAGTAAGCAAAGATAAGATGCAAAATTAAAGCTTCTATTATTGGCTGCAGGTGAGGGTATGAGTGTGCTTCTCATTTTAAATAATAAAATAAATCAACATTTTTTTTAATGTTCAAATGTTTTTAATTCTTGTTGCTGTACTATTTTTATACTGTTTATGAATTTATTATAGGTTTTGATGCATGTGGATTAAAAGCTTACCAATTTACCTTTTTTTTAGGTGATCTCAGATGCAAGACAACTTAATGAGAGAACAGGTAAATGATTCCATATAATCCCTTTTGTATCCATTTCTAGTTATTCCTATTTCTTAATTGATGAAAGTAGGACAAGTGACAAGTTTTATCAATATATGGTATTATGTAACCTTATATTCCTAGTGTATTATCCAATTTATACATGAATGACCAAAATAAAAAGGTCATGTGACTTTTTCTTAATTGATTATGTAGCCTTTTTAACAACAGTACATGGTTACACAACCACCATTTGCTCTTTCTCTTGCATAAAAATAAAACTACTCTTCTGACTAGATACATCCTTTTATATATGGAAAATACATGTTAATTGAGGGTACTGATTCTGTATGTATGAATGTGAAGAGTGAATTTGATTAGTTAGATCTTTCGTTAATAGTTAATATTATAATATAAAGCCACTTTTTTTAAACTCCCAAGAAATGTTCTGAAGATTGGGGGAAAAGAACAAATTCTTTAGAGCAAACACTAAGCAGGTTGTTCATCTATTTATATTTTTATTCATTTAATAAAAGATTAACAAATTAGAACAAGGGCTTAATTCATAACTTTTTTTTCTTATGAACTTTATATTTTTATTATTTATGCCATTTACAACCTTTTAAATTATAGTTTAAATTAAGATTATACTTTTTTTATCTTCTTGAGGCAGCTCTATTGAAAAATTATAAAGATTAACTCTTTTGTGTTAATAAACCGAGACAATGTTTATCTTTCTATTCTTAGCCATTTCTCTGTACTATGGCTACCCTTTTCACACACAAGTTTTACTTTTAAAATGAAAAGTTCTTATTGGTGCCAATTTTTTTCACTTTTTTAAGGATAATAAATTAGATGCTTAGAAAAGAGAACAAAAAACTAAACTTTTTCATGATAGCTCCTTTCTTGCTTACAGTATTTGTATGGTTTATTGCAGTGGATGATTAATGTTACTGTTGATTTTGATTTTACACCATTTCATGGTAATGAGGGTGGTCAGCAGCAGCGCACACTTCATCAAATAAGATCAGTATTTGTTTTATTTTATGATTTCATGTAGAGTTTAAGTCAATTTTTGATTTTTTAATATTTGCTTAGTGTCATAGAGTTTGGACATTTTTTTTTTAAAATAGGGTTGTTCTCAGATCTTGTTTGAGTGCAAAGAGACCTGAGGGATCACTATGTCTCTCTTTGCAGTTAATGGTAACATTCCCCATGAAAATTCTTTTATAGACAACATTTGCTTTTTCATCTTTTTCAAGACATGTGACACCACTGCCAAAACCCACCGCTTTGCAACGTCAGGAAGGTCTGAAACTGTCTAGGTGGTAATCCCGACAGCTTCGCTTCTCCTTTTTGTCAAAATATCCAAATGCCAATTCTTTCATTTGCTAGTTATTCTGTCATTCAATTTCATCTTTCACGTAGGTAAGAGCCACCCTTGATGCAGTTGAGGAAGTCATAGAAGAAAGAGATCTCGATCCCTTATTTTCAGACAGGTATTGTCTGCTTTTGTCTATAACTGAAGTAGCTTATATAAGATGTATATATTTTTTATATATATTTAAAAGTTAAAATATGTTATGCTTCAATTTAACAATTAGTGAAGCTTAAGTTGAATTAAGTAGTCTTCGTTGTCATTAAGTTCTCTATGGTAGCGTTTGTTTGCGAGACAGAGACCAAGAGACAGAGACAGAGAGACAGAGACCAAGAGATAGAGACAGAAATAAGTATAGTATTGTGTTTGGTGTGATAGTGTACAAGACTGAGTTATGTCTCAGTATCGTGTTTGGTTTGAAGTAAAAGATGAAGACTAAATTTATGAACTTACTAAAATTCCCCTTTAATTTCAGCAAAGAACCCTAACCCCCCCCCCCCCAAAAAACAATTTCATTTTCGATAGTGGCAAACCCTCACCCCCTTTCTCCTTTCAGCCACCGTTCCTGCTGTCCTCTTCCGGCAACGTAGGCTGGAGCCTGACCCGCGGCCGCTTGGACCTCAGGTTTTCAGCCTTTTTTGGTCGGATCGACGAAGGCCCCTCGGCAGTGATCCCTGGTTCGACTTGGTGGACCCGTTAGTGACCCCTGTTTTGTGACGCCGCTGCGGAATCGATCTTTGTGGGTGTGCGTCGCGACGGTGCCGGATCTGTGCCTCAGTTCGTCGCCGTTTGTGAGGTAGCGTTTGTTTGCATTGCTGTCTTTTTTGTTTTGCTCCTTTCTCAAAAACCTTAATTAGTTCATCTTTAATTTCGGCTTCTCTGTTCAGACCTCTCAACCGTTTGCCGAACATAGTATTGAATTTAGAATTTAAAATATTGAGTGAAGGCATTTCTTAGGAATTGCTGTCAATACTTGCTCATATTTGTCTTCCAATGGTATTTCGTTTATGTATGTTCTACTGTGAAATTGTAATTCTGCTGGCGAATATTTGCTCTGCTGAAAAGAGAAGTGAGCTTAATTAAGCAGGTATCTGTTCCAGCAACTATCTAAAATTTAACCTTTTATCAGTTAAATAACCTGTTCAATTTGAGTTATCCATTTATTTGTCCACTTAACCATCTTTCTGCTTTAATCACTCATAATAAAGTGTTTATATGTACTCAAATTTTGTTATTTGAACTTTGCCAAGTAAGAGGTGACACAGTTAACACTTGATATGCAAGTTATCATAGAATTTTCCTGGTAATTGTTTGCGAGATGTTTGTCACGAAACTAGCTGTAAGGCCGTTTTGCTGTAGTTGAAAGATCCTCCTAAGATGTATCCTATAGTTGGTTCTCTAGGTTCATTTTATTGTCTTGCAATTTAATGCAATTCAGATTAGGAGCTGTTTTGTGACCATACTCTACTGCTAAGTGTAGTAGCAACTAATTTAGCTAGCAAATGCACTAAGCACACTTGTTCCTAGCAAATGCACTAAGCACACTTGATTATCTAGCAAATGCACTAAGCACACTTGATTTTCTCTCTGCATCAACTAATTTGTGGTTTCAATGAATTTGTCCCTTTTGCTTCCTAACAATGGTTTTTAGTGCAGTTGTTAGAAACAGGCTTTTTGTGTCTGCCTATGTATTAATTTGTTATTGTATATGGTTGAGAGGGTTTATGCAAACTATTATATATACAAAATGTATATACGTTGTAATTGCGCAAAGTGGAAATCTTTTGGGGAATAATGATATATCCTCCTACACAGAAATTGTTCATTTCTTCTTATCTGATATTCATCCTAACTAGTTGACCGTTTATAATATTGTTATAATGTAACCTCCTGTTTGTGAATGGCGAATGAGTTAACAATTTCTAAATCAGTGTAACCTGCAATACAAGTCTACAGCAGTCTTGATGATATACTTTGTCTAGATGCTCAAACTATTCTAAGAAACTTTCCTTTTATTTTAAAAAAAATGAGAAGAACTGGTACAGAGACATGATTGCAACCAAAATTTTTTTTTATATTTCTGCATTTGTTTCGGTTGAATCATCATTGGTTGTTTCATATATGAATCCTCTTCTTCTTTTATGTGTTGTGTGTACTACATTAAAATTGTTTGAGTTACTGTTAAATTTGTAGGGTGGTTAACAATGGCTTCCTCAAGTCAAAGATCAACAAGTGGTACGTACGGCAGCGGGAACATAACGGGAGACCGTTTTTGTGAGTATGGGTTAAGAGCACCGTTACAAGTTTCGAATAGCGTGGCCAACCTGGGTAGAAAGTATTACGCGTGTCCAACAAGGCGATGTGAATGGTTTAGATGGGCAGGCCCAAATATCCAGCCTTCTGACTCCGGAGATGATCGATCTTCTCAGCTTAACTTTAATTTTAAGACGAGCGAACGAGTGGAAAAACTTCATGCTGATGTTGTGTATCTGAAGTTTCTAATGTGCGGTCAACTTGTTGTCTCCATTTTTTGTGTTGTGTTGATCATTGTTGTGTTGTGTAAGTTGTAGTATGGCCTTTGAACAAAATGTGAATAACAGTAGCACATATTTGGTATAAAAGATGGAAGGAATTCATATTTTGAACCAATATTGTCTCAAGGCCATTTTTGCCTGTGAGAGAAATTTCACCTTTGTTTGTATAAGTGGATATGTATGTTTACACTCATGATGTAGTTCTGATGAAGTCATTTGGCTGCCAAATGTATCAACATGTTGCCTATGTGTGTGTTACAAAACACTATTTTTGTTAAAAAGAATTGAAACAGAATTATTAGACTTACTAGGAATAAATCTTTGTAAGTTAAATCCTAATACAAATTAATATAACCGGAAAATGGAGGAACTTGTTAAGCTTGATAATTAACCACCGAAGTATTCATCCAAAAAAGATCAAAACAAAGGAAATTCCATAGTTAAGGAACCAAAACATAGCAACACACAGAGGGTACCAAAGTTTTACCGTGTTAAACATAACAATGTTCTTAAATCCTAAGACCCAACCTCCAAAAAGTTAACACCCTTAACCAAGCTTAATACCAGAACCCAATCTTAATAAATTTAACTAGTCTTGAACTTCATATAATGGAACGCACAAGCGCAATCATTTGTGAATCTGACAAGCCCCAGAAATGTGCATACACATTAGGAGTCTGGGCAAACTTCAGAATCGCTCTCACCACATCGTCATCACTGAATCCAAGCTGTGTGAGCTTCTCGCCAACCTTCCACTTCTCGTTCACACCAACAATGGCATCATCTATCAGCTGAGCATTTTTTTGCTGGTCAGCCGATGATTACTGAATCTGATCAGCCATCCTCTCGAGTACGTCAACTTGTTTTCTCTTCCTCCCGCATAGCCTTGTGCTTCCTGCGGTCGCACCGGCCTCAGAATGTGATGCTTGTCCTTGCATTGCTGCAACTCCCTCTTGGTCTGGAGGTGGAGACATCTCAGACTGATCAAATCCAGCAGCAATGTCGTCTGTCTCCTCGTTAACCTGTTCCTCCACATCGAAGCCACTAACGGCCCCGGCTCCCGTGGCTCTATCCCTGCCAAAGATACCTTCCAGCCGGTGAAATAAAGGAAATGGCTTGCCAGGAGTGTAGAACTTGGTCGGATGTGCCTGCGAAACATGTACAACAGAATCAGTAATGTTCAGAAAATAACACAATTCCAGATAATCAAACTCGTCAAACAATACATGCGTAGTAATAACGAATCTGAATTAGTGGTGATTTGGGGTTCAATACATGAGTAGTTAGAATAAAAAAATCTGTATTAGTGGTCATTAGTAGTCTTTGCTTCATAACCTATTTAGAGTTTTACTAGAACACAAAAGTGAATGGAACTACATGTGTTTGTATACAAACTTTCAAATAGTAGTACAAGGTGGGAATTAGAGGCATGAAGTTTTATAAAGCTATGGTTAGTGATTAACCAGCCACAAATTAAATAGATCAAGCTTTTCCAATATTTATATTAGAAATATTTGAAATGTCTTTGGTTAAATTTGTGCAGAATACAATAGTTAGCAAATAATAAAAGTCTGCTTAAACTTTTTATAGTTGGCAATGATTAGAATGAATTCACATCATTGACGAAATTGAATTTTCTTATTATTAGCATAAATAATTTCATACTGCCTATATTCTATTCGGAATGTAAGAAATATTGCTATATGCATAGCTTAAATGTAAAAAGTGAAATAGTAATCTCTTATTGAATATAATACTTCCTTAATTAATTATTTTGTAGTCAATGCTATTGCTCAAGAAGCATTTTTTAAAACAGATTTATCAAGTAGCACAAAATGGCAACCACCCAATGGAATTCCTCAAACACACGCACCTTCAACCAAGCATCAAGGACGTCTTTGCTGTCAACCTCTACACATTCTTTCTCGTTGTTCCATCCGAATCCGCTACAAGCAAGCATATCAGCGGTGTACTGGTACTTCTCCTTGAGCCGCTTGTGCTTATTCTTGCAATGCTTCGCGGTCAGTGTACAACTGGGGAAAGCCTCCAATATCTTCAAAGCCAGCTTCTCGAATGTTCCCGGTTTAAACTGCCCACAGTCAGCCCTCTGACCGTCAACGACAAACTCTTCCATGAAGCCAACAAAGGCCAGTGTCTCTTCATCACTCCACATTCGCTTGTTCTCCATTTCTTGCTACCAACATTAAGATAATAAAAACCCTACATTAATAATGTAAGTTACAATAACATGAATTAGCCAAGGTAATAAAGTAGGTCATCAAAAATTACGAATGGAGTAGCAAAGAATTACACTACAAACAAAATTAGTAAAACTGGTCTTTACCATAAGAGATGAAATAAGGAAAAAATAGTCAAGTAGTTCAATTGTTAAAACACTGGTCGTTGCCACGGCAAATGCAAATAAAACAGCAAACAATATCACAAATACGCAGTAGCCGAAAATTAAATGATGTGCTATTACAATGTCTCGACACTCTACTATTCATACAAATTAACTTGCCGCCATTACAACATTCCTAAACCACACAACACTACTCCGTACGACTTGCACGCCACTCTTCATACATCTCATTTGATATGTTGTCACGCCAGTGACTCTACTCGTTCGTGTTTTCGACCACCTCGATCAATCCATGTTGTTCCTCGTCTCCATCGGGCGTAAATTCATCCAATATGCTACCTTCCTCCTCCGGATCCATCTCCATACTCTTTCTAATGAAATTTTGCAGCAAACAACAGGCAATAATTATCTGAAATTGTGTCTTTACGAGATAAAAGCTAGGGCTCCTTAAGATGGACCACCTCTTCTTCAGCAAACCAAAGCATCGCTCAATGATATTCCTTGCAGAAGAGTGTACCCGGTTAAAATATTTTTGGTAGTTGCGTGGTGCACGTGCTCCCTGCGCCCACTCTCTTACATGATATCGAGTCCCTCTATACGGTGCAAGAAACCCCGAACCATTTGTGTAGCCAGCATCAACTAAATAGTAATTACCTATGCACAAATAACGCAAACAACGTAAGACGATGGCTATCATGAACTCAATCTAGTTGTATATACTTAACTCTAGAGATGGCAGAATTACCGTGGGGTATCTTAAGACTATTACGACGAGTTATTGCATCTCGAAGTACCCGTGAATCAGATGCCGAACCCTCCCATCCACTGAGTACGTAGACAAAACCCATCTCCCGGTTACACACTCCTAAGACATTCATGCAGATTTTACCCTTTCTTGTGCGGTACCTTGCCTTCTCAGACTCGGAGACTGTCACCTCTATATAAGTGCCATCTAATGCTCCCAAGCAACCCTACCATCCATAGAAAACTATGATATTCAGATAGAGAATCCATCAGATAAACATGAATCATAGAGAACATCGAATAAGCTCTACCTTAAACCTTCGCCATGTGGGGTCAACACAGTCCTCGGCAACTGGTGTAGCCTTCGCGAACAACATCCCTTGAATCTGTATTACAGCCTTCAAAACTTTATTAAAATACTTACTAACTGTCTCGCCGGACCTAAAAAACCTAACCTGTAGACTACGGTTTTTCTTGTGATGCGCTAAGATAATTAAGAAGGTCGCAACTTGCTCCGGCAAGCTTACATGACCATCCTCTGTAAGTCCACCCTGAACTTGGAGCAACTCACACAAGTTAGCAAAGGCATTTGTGTTCATTCTTAACTCCCAGATACAATTCCTATCACCCTCACCAACAATACGCTTTAAAGCCTCACGTCTAATTCTACTATTCATTCTTCCGCCTAACGATAGTTGGCCACTAGTTCTACCCCTAAAGTAAATAAACAGCGTAAGCACAAAGAACAACATTATTTCTTCATGGTTGGATCTCATCTCTTCATAAAAAGACACGCATCACTTAATAATTTCCGACCGCTCCATTTCTTCCTAGCAAAATCGTTTCAAAAAAAAAAAAAACATAAACTTTCCAAAGAACTCTTACACAACTTCAGAATTTTCATTACAATTTATTTATTAATAACGTTATTTCATCCAAAAAAATGCTTACCATATATTTTTATTAACTTAAAAAATATGAAACTCACAAAACTTTAAAGGGAGTATGGAGTTTGGACTTTGGCATTTTTATGAAAACCAAGGTTAACAACAAAGCAGTGTCAGTCTCTAAATTAGGTTAACTCCCTTCTCCCTTTACCTTATGCTTATCCTTATACTTAGCTGTGACAAAAGAAAATTTTAGTTTGACATTTTCAAAAGTAAGGTTATCATTTAACAATGAGTCAAAGAGTAATTAAAGATGTGGTTATTTGATTTTCGGTAGCAAAGTATAACAAGACAAGAATGTTAACAAAAATATGCAAGCGTGCAATCCCTTTGCGGATTCAGAAACAAGGGCATCATCTAAATATGTATGTATCAATTACAAAACCTAAGCTCAAGCTTAGTAACATTGTCAATTCAACAATTAATTTCATTTCGTACCAAACTACAAACATAGTATCAGATTCAGAAAAAATAAACACATTATAAACATAGACACAACTACAAACATTGTATCAGATTCAGTTACATCAACTGTCACAAACTATGAATACCTTAATTACAACATAAAAAATGGATTCTGTTTGTCATATAGAACTGTAACAAATTCACAAAGTAGACTGTCTTTCAGCTGCATTCATGAATTAAATAAATAATCAACAAATGAATAAATTCGAATAGACCATGCAATTTGTCGTGGTTAACCTTCTACACATCTTGTTTGAATGTATAATCTTCTATGTTCAATTCTTAATCTGCTTTTTTCAGTACCCCTTAACAGTAACTAAAGCATACATTCCACTTCAACTTTCTTCTCCCACTTCCCAAACCCAGTAAACTAGAAACAGAGCATAATCCACAAAATAAATTACACCCAAACCTCTTCATACAAACTGCATCCCACACCAAATGAAGTCACAAGAACCCAGATCACAGAAAGGGAGCTTTACTAACCTGGATAACGGAAACTGTGCTCGCAACAACTCTCAGATGGCCTCCACACTGACACGGCAGGTTCTCTCCTGTAGCTTCGTCGGACCACAAAATCTGTGAGCAAGCGAGAAGACGTCAGAAATGGAGGCCTCGGAAGAGGAGGTTGGAAGTGCCAATCGCTTACCTTCAACTGGTTAGGCCGGCGAGGTGGACGGACCTTTGGCTATGGACGCCGAGCAGGACCTCCTTCAAGCAAGAAGGAGAAGATGTATCGAGGGACTGTTATAAACTCAAGCCCTAATTTCAGATTGGGAAAGGGTAATGTTGGAATTAGATAATTACATTAGGGGTATTTTAGTGATAAAATAATTAGTTGAAGTTCTGTCTCTGTCCCAGTCTCTAGTGTCCCCAATTTTTTGAAGCACTGAAATACTCAAATTATTAAGACAGAGACACAATTTTCAGTGCTAGTCTCTACCTCAACAAATACAATACTGAGACCCTGTCTCCCAGTATCAGTTCTAGTCTCTGCAAACAAACACTACCTATGTGCTAGTCTTATCCACATTTTTGCTTATTCTAGTAGAGGGTTTGCCTTAAAATTTGCTAGTCTTATCGACAGAGAAGGTAAACATGAACCATTTTTTTTTTGGGTCAAAATTCTCAAACTCATCCACTCTTTATAATAATTATTATATTATTAATAAGAAATACAAAGTGTTAGTTACTAATAATTATTATATTATTCTCAAACTTTTTGCAGTTTTTTTTTTACTTTTTAATTATTTTATTTTTGTTCTGATCTCTGTTTTTCTCTGTTTTAATTTTTTGGCATAAATTGTTCTAGAGGTACCTTTATGAGTGAAGCAAAATTTGTCGTGTACATTTAATATAGAGAAGTGAAGTTGACAGTGATAATGGGGCATTAAAGTATACAACCACTATTTGATAATGGTTCAATTGAGAGTTTTTGTTTAGCTCTTCGTATATTTTGGTATTAAAGTATATGATTGTACTTTGTTATGGCAGGTATACTTTATTTTGGATAATGCTACTACTTAGCAAGCTTGCATTCAGCTACTATGTGGAGGTATTATGTCTTCAAATTTTACTACAGTTCCTCCTTTATCCTCCTTTAAGAAGCTCATGGTTCTTGCTTTCTAAGAAGAGATGTGATTCTCTATTTACTGATTCTTTTATAGAAAATTGTTCATGCAAAAAGAGACTACTTCTGGAGTGCAAAATGCTTTAAATAATATGCTATATTTTTATTCAAGCATTCCAATTCACTCCAATTTCAATTCGGGTTTTGATTCTATTTTAGTCAGGAGATGTCAAGATTAACTTTCAATGTGAAGGTTGATGCTGCCGATGCAATTTAGTTATCTATTAATATTTTAGATTATTCTATCTTTAAGTGCTAAGTGTAATTTGTGACATTCATGTAACATTAGGATGGTTATCTTATTTGTTTTGGGTATCTTTTTATTAAGACAGTGAGATATTGGCCAATGATGTTGAAAAATAACATCCAATTTTATAGGTATCAAGTAATGAATATTATGTTTATTTATGTGATTTTTGGCTTTCTTTTTTCAATTTACAGTGTTTGATGGAGTAAATTTAGAAAACAAACCTAAAGTATTCATTTTGCAATGGAAAAATTTTAAAAAAAAATTCTATTTTACCTTACTGACGGATTTACAGACGGATTTTCTGTCTGTAATCAAAGTTTGAGATGATTTTCCAAAGTTCAAATTACAGACAAAAAATATATCGGAAAATTCATCTGTAAATACAGACGGAAAATCCATCGGAAAGTTTGTCGCCTGCGGGAAATGGATGGAGAATTTACAGAGGAAAAATCCGTCGGTAATTTTCTGACGGAAAAAAATCCGTCGGTAAATAATTTCCACGGGCTTTTACAGGGGGACAAAATCCATCGGTAATTTCGTCGGTAACCAAAAATTCGTCTGTAATAAAGACTAAATCTGTCTGTAAATCTGTCTGTATTAATCAATTTTCTAATTATGTCTTGCGATATAGTGTTCGACATACTTCACAAACAGAGAGAGTACGATACAATAAAAAGGGAAATAGATCATACACAACCAAGATCAAAAGCAAAATTACAACTTTATATAATCACTTCTCAATCAAACCTCATCATAATCATAATTCATTATGTTCGCATTTATCACGAGGATAATTATCCTCAAACCGTGGGTGGGATAAAACCACCGTCTCCACATTACATCACAACCACGAACAAGCGGGATAAAACCACTAACCTTGCTCGGAACCAAGAATAAGTGAGATGAGACTACCATCCTTGCTCGGAACAAACAACCACAAACAAGCAGGATGAAACCAACATCCTTACCCAAAACAAATACTAAATCAGTACACAAGTGGGACAGCGCCACCGTCTTTGCCAATTCAGTCATTCAAAGCACCATCAGTCATAAATATCGAATCAAATCTTGTCCTCAATAACAATTATTTATGATTAATCATAATCACTTACAAGTCACTCGACTTAGTCAAAGTTCTCATTCAATCTCGTTATATCTTTCTTTCATTAGTCACTTTGTAGGCTAACAAGCCAAACTTCCATAATCCTCAATTTCAATCATATTCACAATCAAACATAATCAAATCCATAATTCTATGTAATCATATTTTCAAGTAACCAAGTTTTCAAACCATCTTCAACTTCATTTTTTTTATGTTTTGAAACTCTTCCCCAAAAGATTTAAAATCATTTTATTTCTCAATTATAAATCTCAATTTAAACATAATCACTTATTCTTTAATAATTACTTTAAAATTTGCTAAAATACCCCAAAACATACTCTTCTCTTTAATTAATCAAAAGATTTTATTTATTTAGGTTTCACCACACTCCAAAAAAACATAGTTTTTAATTTAAATTAATTAAGTAAAATTAATTTTGTTAACCAATCAAATTTAAATACTTTAAATTCACTATAACTTCTCGAGGCATAATTCTTTAATTGAAATTAACTAAACAAAATTTCAAAATAAAGCCTTTAGTTTTTATGTAAATAGCACAAATTTCCATTATTCTTATTATTTAATTTCACTCAAATACTTATAAAAATTTTGACAGCATCTCCTCTAAAACTCGAACTTTGTCACCCTTTGAGGGTTCCATCCAACCCAACATTTCTCAATCCTTCTCAACATGCCATTCAACATAATCAGCAAAATTATAATTCTCATCAATTGTCAATACCATCAAGAAACCAATCATAATCACAGCCACAACCACAACGATATCAATTCAAGCACTATTCATAGCTACAAATCAATCTGTTCTCAATAATATCAAACAAAAGATTCTCAGTTAATTATTTAACTTTCTTTAATTTCTTACTTAACCTTTCATTAACCATAATCTTTCCTTTAATCGTTCATCAACTCTTATATCAACAATTATCCAAACAATATATTTTCAATAATCATCTCATCATAATTCAATTTATCATTCGACACAACTAACTCAACATGATCAGTTAAAGAAATCAAATTCTCCAGCCTTCTAAATCAAGCATTGAATTAATCACAGTTCATAACTACAGACAATTCAACATTATCAATTAGTCGCACAATACAGCCACGTGCTATTTAAATATTTAATCAATCGCATATATCCAAACCGTTCAGATTAATTCATAAGACTCGCACAATTACAGAAATGCATTTTTCACATCAATATCAATTTATAACAATTCATTGATATAAAATATGTTTGAAGAAAAAGTCCCTACCTTAATCGCGACTCAACTACGCGATAAACTCCTTTTAGTTCATAGCAGTGGTAGTTGCAACGTCCACAGAAGTTTCGCCATAATGCTGCGACAGCAACAAACGCAGCATACACTCACAATAACTCAACTCTGAAACATTAACATCGAAAAATCCTCAATAATATATAATAGAACAGTGATTATAAGGGTTCGGAATAAGAACAACTTACTGTAATTAAGAATAAGTGAGAGAACGGAGCAGTGGTAGCTCCGGTGATGATTTCCAGCGAGTTGAATGGCAATAGAGCTTTGGTGAAAGTCACAGAAACCAGAAACAGAGGCAGAACTGGCAAGCCTTCCCCTCCAGTCCTCCAGCCGCAGTTCCAGCAGCAACCTCCGGCGAGCAGAACGGCGGCGGTAATTCGGCGACGATGGCTGGCCCCAGCAGCGGCGGCGACAGCAACAATTCCAGCACATCCACCACTGTCGCGACGTCCTTTCTCTCCATTGCATGCGACGGCGACGACGGCTTCACGCAACTCCAATGGTAGCGACGACGACGGAGCTAGCAGCGACGAGAGCATCCAGGTCCCCTCCGGCGGCGGCAATGCTGCTTCCTCTCTCTCCCTCGCGAGCTCGTCTCTCTCTCCTCGCGTTCTGACTCTCCCAATGACGACACGATGGCAGCGACGGTGGCAGTGACGCTCACAGGTGCCGTCTTCCTCTCCTTCCTCTTCTCCCTTCCATCTTCTTCTTCTTACTTGGTTCTTCCTTTTCTTCTTTTCTTTCCCGGCGTGTGTGCACATGAGTGGAAGATGAGAGTGAGGGGGTGGCGGCGATAAGAGGGTGTGGGAGTACGAGTGTGAGTGCGAGTGTGTAATAATGAAATTAGAGTTTCGATTTGAGAATTTTATTGAAATTAGGGTATAGAGTAGGTATTTTTAATAAAAGTAGGGATAATGTAATAATTGAAAACCAAATTTAATCCAACAATAATTATCTATAAAAATACTATTTATTCATCAACTTACAAATTATTTTTAAATAAATACTCTAATTTAAAATTAGAGATAATCAAATAAATTTTTTTCTATATTCAACATAAAATTCAAAATCTCAATATTCACATTAAACCATATAAAATTCTCATTACTTTTCAATTACGAAAGCTTTAAATTATAATTAAGAAAATACTCTATTATTATAAAAATTATGAGTTCTGATTAATTTTAAATTCAAAATCTCATAAGTTTGTTTTAATTATTTTTTTATAAAATAATTTTAAAAAAATAAAATCATAAATAAATATCATAAATTTTAAATAACTCATAATTTAATTTTAAAAAAATTTGGGATCTTACCATATCAATATGTATATTATCGTTTGAGAGAGATATATAAAATTTCGTATTCAACTTTTATTATTAATTATTTGTTAGATATCCTCTTTTTGTAATAATTCTCAATTTAAGTGCTTTCACAAAAAATATTGTGGATACTGGATAATAGCTATCTCATCTTTTTGTTTTAGTTAACTAGAATGATTATGTTATTTGCATTCTTAAAATTGAGGTGTTTATGTAGATATTTAGAATAATTTAAAAGTGATAGGAAAAAAAAGGGGAGAAAGAGTTAAAATGTCAAAGAAGGTCGTCGAAATTCAAGATTTTTTAATTTTGCATGGTACTTTTACTTTCGATAGATTAAAAACTAATACGTGTTTATTTAAGGATTTAATTTGTCTCATTTAAGAGGACAAATTAATTAAGTACTTGAGTATTTTTAAGTTGATTCAAAATGATATAATATATTCTCTTTGTATGACAATTTTTTTTCCTTTTTTAATTAACTGAAATTTACTATATTTGGAGTTAAATTGTATCCAAATATATTAAATTAATGATAAATATAAAAAGTAAAAGATATAGTTATTATAACAAGAAGAAATATATCAATATAGTGTATAAAAGACTTATTGGTATTTAATATAATAAGTCTCAAAGAAAATGAGGTAGTGGCTTCTAGATATCACAGAGGTTTGATAAGTCATATGTGTATGTCCATACAATTGTAAGATTATAAAAATGTGAATATTAATTGTTGGCTTTATAAGTTATATCCCACTTGCATGCTTTTAAATCCCAATTGGGTGGAACTATTTATTGTTATAGTTGTATTCTTCCTTTTTTTTTTTTAAGAAAAAAAAAATTCCTAAAATATAAAAAATAAAGTTCTGATTCTCTTCCTATCGTTGTAGCCAACTTGAGTCCTGAGCTTGACTGCCTCAGCAAAATAAACGTGATTGCCAATTGGGCCATTAATTAAGAAGACTGATTCCATGCCCCTACCCCTACCCCAATTGAATTGATTGAAAAGGAAGAATTTGAAGGACAAAAATTAAAATAAAAAATTATTACAAATTGTAGATTGTGCTATTGTTTTATTTTTGTCCTTAAATAAGACATTTACTATTCCTAAATTTTTACTTTTTAATTCTTAATTTGTTTTCGTGAAATAAATATTAGTAAAAAATAATAGTGGTATATTAGTAAATTTTTTAATTCATTTTTTCTTTTTCTATTGGTTATCTTTTAGACTTTTTTTCCTTATCGAAAAAAAAAATCTGTTAGACTCTTTTAAGGGCTTACTCATGTATTTATAAATACCCACTAAAAAAACTTTTATGTATAAATAATATAATATGAATCAAACTCGAGTTTTTATGGAATTCAAATAAAGTTATAAAAATAGATCAAACTTGAATTTTTATAATGAGAGTTTTTTTTTTTTGTGAAATATAAAAATATTGAATTTTTGGGAATTTTACCAAAATATTAGGGTAAATTATAAAATCAGAAATCATTAGGTAAGATTTCCTTTTTTTTAATTAAAATCAGAAATTAGATGAGATTGCTGTTGCTTTTTTAAAAAAAATTAAAACAAGAAATTGTTGTGTGAAAGTTCTGTTTTTTAATTTAAAATAAAAAATGTTGGGAGTGATTTCTGCTTTTTTTTTTAATTTAAAATGAGAAATTATTGGGTAAGATTTATTTTCTGTTTTTTTAATTAAATAAAAAATCACCAAGTGAGAATTTTGTTTTTTTTTTTTAATTTAAATAAAAAATTACTAGGTATGATTTCTATATTACATTACACACTCGTAAAATACCAAAATACACTATTTTCTGATAAAACACCAGATCTATTATCATAAAAAAATAATATGTGACTTGTCTCACTTGGCTTGGATTTTCTCATCATAAATAGTAGGGCTGAAAGTGAGTCAAGTCTCGACTCGTTAATAACTCGATAAGTTAAACTCACGAGCTAGTGAGCCAAGTTTGAGTCTGAAATTGAACTCATAAATTAAATGAGTCGAACTTAAATTTGGATAAATTCAGCTTATTAGCTCGTGAGTTAACTCAATTATATATATATATATATATATATATATTAATGATATTAATTATTTAAAATTTTATATTTATTTTTTATATATAATTTTAATATAGGATAAAAATAAAAATTTTATAATTTATTGATAGATAAACAATATATAAAATTAATCTTTTTAAAGAATTTTTAAAATATATAAGTTATAATTTATTGATATATAATTATAGATTATGTTCTTATTATTTGAGTCAGTTCGTAAGTTTTTGGTGAGCCAAATTTAAATTTAAAAAATAAGTTCAATTATTAATGAGTCGAACTGTAGAGAACCAAGCTTAAATTTAATCTGGTTTAACTCAGTTCAACTCACTTCTAGCACTAATAAACTGTGATTATAATAGTAAATATGAGTCAACTTATTTTTCTGTTGAACCAAAAAAAAATACCAACTCGACTCACTTCACTAAAATTGGTGATGAGTTAAATAGATCAGCTCACTTAGGTTTTTCTTTCTTTTTTTTTTCAAAAACTGTTATCCTTGTATTTGTTCCTAGACATACAAGTCATCATGTTTCTGTTAGTTTAATCCATCATTTATATGCGAGTTATTCGAGCTAACCCATGAATTTAATAATCTTATTCAACTTAACTAAGTAGAGTTATCATCAAAAGAATAATATAATATAATTTGAAATTTACAAAAGAATCCTTCATTGGACGGAGGAGGTACAAATGTACAATATATAATTTTCCACATGCCTGAATGGACTGAAAACTTTCTAAATTAGCATGTGGGAAAAGATTCATGTTCCGCACACAGAAACACAGAATGGATTTGATGCATTCATTGTATTAGCTTATTATTAGGATATATATAGTACTTGAGTGAAAAATAATAGTACTTCTAGTTAAGCAATAATCCATTTTATATATTGTTGTTCTATGGAATGAAGAAATTTTTGTTAGTAAATTATTTAATTTTTTAATTATTTATAAATAATACATATATTAATTATAATTATAAATTATGTTATTTTAAATTAAATAATTTATATAATAATAATTTTATTTATTATTATAAATACTAAATTAAATAAGTTATAATTATTTTTTATTTAAAATTAAATAAAAATAAAATCAGATATTATCTTTATTTAAGCTTTAGATATTATTTTTATTTAGATTTTAAAATTTAATAGGTGTCATATTTAAATATAAATAATGATTTAAGAATTTTGATTTCTAACACATTAAAGTCGTTTTTATAGTTCTTTTTTCATTAAAGAGTTGTGATTCAACCCTATTAGAGATACAAAAAATTATGATTGAAAAAGATCAAAGAACCAAATTCTTTCAATCACTCTTATAAATACAGGTACACTTTCACACTATAATATATATTTTTAGTAATTTAATATAGATGATCTAAACTAATAAAATAATTTATTTTAATAAATAGTATCAGAACTATCCTCATTTGAATCATTGAAAATACTTATTTTTTAGTATTTATTTTGCTGAATCGATATATGTGTATATGGATTATATTATTATCCACATATTCTTTATATATATTGGAGATTGTTCAAATTTTTTTATGTAAATGTACGTACTGTATTTTTTGACATTGTGTCTTCTGTATATATACCGGTTTTCTTAATTCATGGCAAAATATTGATAATTTTTTTTATGTATTATAATTATTATCCTTTGTTAAAATCACTGGCGCTATTGTGATTTTGAAATAAATAAATAATATCGGTGTTTAAATTTGATTTTGTCGCGTCGAGAATCACAATTAACATATTAATGGTGTAATATTTTGTATTGAGTATAGATTTAATTATATGTCATTAATTTAGTGTATATGTGATTCATTTTTTATTGTCTCTTGGAATGGACAACGGTATTTTATTACGTTCATAGATGATTACTCTCGTTATGGGTAACTATATTTAATTTATGAAAAGTCCCAAGTCTTGAATGTTTTCAAGTCTTTTAAAGTTGCAGTTGAACTTCAACTTGGGAAGAAAATTAAAGCTGTCAAATCTGATCATGGTAGCAAATACTATGAAAGATATGACGGTTCAGGTGAGCAACATCTCAGGTCTTTTGCGTTTTTTCTAGAGAAGTGCGGTATTGTTCCGTAACACACCATGCCAACGTGAATGGTGTTGCAAAGCGAAGGAACCGAACTCTTAAAGACAAGGTGAAAAGCCTTAAATATCATAGTGTACATCTTTAATAGGGTGCTAAACAAAGCAGTTAACAAAATTCCTTATGAAATTTGAACTAGAAAAGACCCAGTATAAAGTATTTACACATTTGGAGATGTCTAGCTGAAGCGCAACCTTATAGGGCGCATGAAAGAAACTGGACTCAAAAATAATTAGTTGCTATTTTATTGGTTACGATGAGCGTTTATGGGGTACAAGTTTTACAATTCCGCATTAAGGTCTATTTTTGAAACGAAAAATGCGAGATTTCTTGAAGATGTTGAGTTTGGGAAAAAGAAAATGTTAAGAATGTTGCTTTTGATGAGGATTCTATAATTGACAATGATCAGGTCTTTATACCTATTATTGTTCAAGATGCAGTTATAGTACAAGATCACAATGAGAATCCTACTATAAATTCAGTTACAGTACAAGAAAATAATGGGAATATTGTTGTTGCTCAAGATACTGCTACAGTATAAAAAATATAATGAGAATCCTCCTCAACTCTAAGCCATACAGCAAGCTCAACAACCTCAAGAAGTGCCGTTAAGGATATCCAATAGAAAAAGAAAAATTGCAATCTCAGATTAATATGTACTCTATCTCCAAGAACATAAGGATGACATTGGTTTGATAGAAAATGACCCAATTAATTTTCTTCAAGCCATGCAAAGTTTTAACTCTAAAAAGTGGATCGATGCTATGAAAAAAGAGATAAAGTCTATGAAAGATAATGACGTTTGGGATCTCGTAGAATTACTTGAAGTTGTGAAACCAATTGGTTGTAAATGGATATTTAAAACCAAAAGGGATTCTAAGGGTAATGACAAGAGATATAAAGTTTGTCTAGTCGTTAAAAGGTTTTACTCAAAAGGAAGGCATAGACTATAAAGAGACTTTCTCTCCGGTATCATCGAATGACTCTTTTAGAACTATAATAGCAATAGTAGCTTATTTTGACTTAGAGTTACATCAGATGGATGTAAAAATAGCATTTCTCAATGGTGACATTGATAAAACGATGTATATGGTACAACCAGAAAATTTTGTATCAAGCGATTCAAAATCTATGGTTTGTGAGTTAAAGAAATCCATATATGGTTTCAAACAAGCCTCCCGTCAATTGTATCACAAGTTTCATCAAGTCATTACTTCATATAGTTTTGAGGTAAATATTATAGATGAATGTGTATACCACAAGTTCGTGGGAGTAAATACATATTTTTAGTCTTATATGTTAATGACATTCTACTTGCCAGTAACGATATAGATTTGTTGCATGAAACTAAAAAATTTCTATCGAACAAATTCGAAATGAAAAATCTTGGTGATGCCTCTTTTGTATTAGGAATCAAGATACTAAGAGATCGCTCTCAAGGTATTCTTGGATTATCACAAAAGAACTATATCGAAAAGATTTTAAGTAGATATAATATGAAAAGTTGTAGACCAATGGACAAATCTGTAGCTAAAGAAGACAAGTTTAATCTCAAGCAATGCCCCAAAAATGATCTTAAGAGGACAACAATGCATGATAAACCTTATGCATCAACACTAGGGAGTTTAATGTATGCTCAAGTCTGCACACATTTGATATATCATTCATAGTGAGAATGTTGGATAGATACTTGAGCAATCTTGGCATGAATTATTGGATAATTGTTAAAAGTGTATTGCATTATCTGAAGAGAACAAAGGATTACATGCTTACTTATTGGAAATCAGAAAATTTGGAGATCATTGGGTAATCTAATTCTGATTTTGCAGGATGCCAAGATAGTAGACGCTCTACTTCAGGCTATATCTTCATGTTGGTTGGAGGAGCTATTGCATGGAAGTCTAACAAATAGACTCTTGTAGCTTCCTCAACAATGGAGGCAGAGTACGTTGCTTGCTTTGAAGCATCAAAACATGGCATATGGTTGCGAAACTTTATCATTGAGTTTCATATAGTAGATGACATTAAAAGGCCATTGAAGATATTTTGTGACAATAAGTCAGCAGTACTATACCCCAACAACTATAAGAGCTCGACAAAATCGAAACATATAGACATCAAGTTCTTAGTTGTCAAGGAGAAAGTTCAAGAAAAACATATTTTCATAGAACATATAAGAACAAAGTATATGCTAGCAGACTCATTAACCAAAGGATTGATCCCTAAAGCCTTTCATGAGCACACTGCTCGGATGGGCGTCAATATATGTGATGCCTTGATTTAGTGGGAGTTTATTTTAGGCTATATGTCCTATGACAGATATTGAATTATCTTTCTGCAGAATTAAATTGATGGTTTATTTCATGTTATGTGAAATATTTATTTTGCAATATTTGTTGTGTTTGATCTTAATAAAGTTTTAAAATTGGACCAACTGGAAATAGATATGCACGAGATCACTTGGTATGTAATTTTCATATTACTCATCCAAATTTGATCTATGTCGTTAAGTATATTAGTATGGTGATTATCGTGGTTCTGTCACGATACTAATATGATAAGAGTTGCGGTAATTCCATAACTAATATATGAGACGGACCAGATTGTTAAAGTAATAAGAGAAATAGCATTCAGATGTGTGCATAAAGTTTATAAGATGTGATTATCTCAGGAAAGAATATATGTATAGTCCAAGTTGGAGATTGTTGGAAAATTATTTAATTTTCTAATTATTCATGGACAATACATATATTAATTATAATCACAAGTTATGCTATTTCAAATTAAATTACTCATATAACGATGATCTTATTTATTGTTATAAATGTTAAATTGAATAAGTTATAATTACTTTTGATTTGGAATTGAACGAGAATAAAACCAGATATTATCTTTACTTGGGATTTAAATATCATTTTTATTTGGGCTTTAGGGTTTAATGGGTGTCATACTCAAATATAAATAGTGACTTAAGGGTTTCGATCCTCAACATATCAAAGCCGCCTCCATGGTTCTTTTTCCATCAAAGAATTGTCATTCAGCCTATTAAGGATACAGAAGGCTTTGATTGAGGAGAATCAAATAACGAAATTCTTCCAATAACTCTTATGAGTTCAGATACACTTCCACAATATGATATATATTTTTGGTGATTCAATATGAATTATCTGGATTAATAAAATGATTTATTCTAACAACTCTACCTTAATTTAGTTTGTTCTATTCAGTGTTAGAGATATAAATATTTATTTATCTCTTTTATTAGCTAAATTTTTTAAAATAAGTAATTTTATGATATAATATCAAAAATTTTATAATAAAAATTTTATAATTCGATTCTTGTTATTTTTTAAAAAATATAAGATAAATAAAAAAAATTATGCAAAAATTTATACAAATCTAAAAAAAATTATATAAAAATATCTTAAAAATATAATTATTTATGTATTATTTTTTATCAATTAAAATTTTTAAAAGAAGTGATTTTATGGCCGTTAATAAAAAAGCAAAAAGTGATATATAACAATAACATCTTGGATTATGTTGAAGAAGCTAGTTAGGTACGTTGGATTCGGCACAAGTATGCATATATTAAAATGGGAATTTTAATATTTATTTTTCTAAATTATTGGAGAAGATTATCAACAATAAATTGGTTTGAATTTACTAGCTAGTTAATTTCTTGGAAGATTATATTATTACTAAATAATTGATAAAGACAAAATGTATATTGTATTACATCTATTACGACCTATTTACCTCATCCTATATATCATAATCTTTAATCACTCTAAGAATAGCTTTTACAGCAAAATTAATTTCTACTAGAGTATCATCATAATCATTGTCAATTATTATTAAGTAAAGATTATTTTATCATTGGT
This sequence comes from Arachis hypogaea, assembly GCF_003086295.3. NCBI lineage: Eukaryota > Viridiplantae > Streptophyta > Magnoliopsida > Fabales > Fabaceae > Arachis > Arachis hypogaea. The sequence goes on along the minus strand of NC_092047.1, from coordinate 106,026,992 downwards.
AAAAAATTTTAAAATATTTTTAAGATTATTTATTTTATTTTAATTTTATTTCAAAAATTTTTTATTTGTATCAAATATATCACTCACAGCTAATTTTTCAAAAATTATGACCAATTCAATAATAATTTCATAAAAATAACTTTTAACACAAGCAAATCAAGAATAATTTTCATTCATTATTGTTGGATTGGTTTTAAATTTTTTAAAAATTTAGTTGTCGGGACATATTTGATACAAATCAAAATCTTTTGATATAAAATTGAAATAAAATAAAATTTAGGAATATTTTTAAAATTTTTGTTAGACTTAAAGGACACATTATTTAAACATTACAACTTCATAAAAATTTTAGGTCATAAAACATTTAAAATGTCAATTTTTTCTCTAGAAACTTTATCAATTTTTTGTTTAAAAAATTTAATCGTATTTTTTATAGTTCAATATGATATTTTTTAATTTTGGTACATAAAATGATAGTTTATTTTTTTGTCATAAAAATGATAGTTTATTTTCAACTTTTTTTAATCCTTTGGAAATTTGGGTCTCAAAAGTTGAACTGTCTTAGAATATTCCAATAAACAACTAAAGCCCAAACTTTACAGACCCAAAAAAGTCCAAACCTAACATGACATATCACCAAAACTTTTTAACAATAATTTAAAATGCTAACATGACTTTAGAAAGAAATTTCCAATCTAACCCAAAAAAAAAAAAGAAAGAAATCTCCAAAAAACCAAGAACACCACGCACTATAACCTCTTGAAAATTCTCGTCCAAAACTCAACCTCCTGAAATTTTATTGGCTTCTAATACCTAAAAAAAACGAAATAAAAAAATAACGGCTTGAATAATATTGTAATATTTTAATAAGGAAGAATTCAAATATTAACAGAACTCCACAATTTCAAGAATAATAAAATATAGGTTTGAAGAAATCTGTTAAGAGCTAAGACTCTCCAAATACTTTCTTTTCTTTAAAAAGGATACAGGTTAGTCAATTTATAGAAAAAAAAAAGTTTATTAGAATTTGTTATTATTAGTAGAGTGAGTTGAGATATGTTTGGTTGGGTTATTGTGAATGATGAGTCTTCTGTTTTCTCATTCTTGGGGTTATATAAGACTCAGTCTAACTGTAATTTATATATACAATTTTATAATCTTAAAATTTTTTTTTCTGTCTTTTTCTCTCTAGTTCTCTAATTCTCTACTCAAGGTAGAATTCGTTTATGGTATTAAGAGCTATGGTACCTTGATCTATAGCTTCATCCATCACTGCTGATTCAGCTAATCAAACCTTTTAGACAATAATGCTGTCATTGTTCCAACAATTTTCATTCCAAAATATTTTTAGAATCCTATAGCCTACAAATTGGGAGAGAACAACTTCAAAACGTGGCAAGCACAGGCACTTGTAGCAATTAGAGGCCAAGATCTACAAGATCATTTCAAGCGTGATTCAATTCCTCCTCAATTTGAATCTGATGTTAATGCTCTCACTGGTACTGAATCAAAGACTTACAAGCAATAAAGACAAGAAGATTACAACTTAATTTCTTTCTTTCTAGTCTCCATGGATCAAGATTTCAATAACAAGATGATTGGTAGCACCTTTTGTTATGAAATGTGGAAAAAACTTGAAGATTACTTCACCAAGGCTACAAGATACAAAGTTAAGCAACTCAAATCTCAAATTAAAACTATCAAGAAAGCTGTGTTAACAGTTACCGATTATATGAGTAAGCTCAAACACCTCTTTTATTCTTTAGTAGTGTTGAAAAATCATCTCACTATTAAAGAACAAATTGATGTTATCATTGAGAGCCTCAATAAAGATTATCAAATGTTCGTATCCACAGTCTTTGCAAAAATAGAATCATTCACACTCAATAAAATTGAAAATTTACTACAAACACATGACAACATACTAAAAATATTTTGCAAATCAAAATCCATGATTGCTCAAGCATACTATTCACAAACAAATTTTTGGAGAAGACATGGAAAAGGAGCTAGATTTAATCGAGGGGGTTGCAATTCCTACACCTCAACTCGTCCACAATGCCAGGTTTATAGAAAATTAGGTCATCTTGCATGGTCATGTTATCATTGCTTCGATCAAAGCTTTCCTTCCCCGGCTAATTCTCAGGGTTTTCGACCTCCCATCAACTCTCAATAATCCATGACCTCCCCCACTACAAACACCACAAGATCCTCTACTCCTCTACCACCCTCTTCTTCCTTTCATCATCTTCAGGCCTATGTAGTTGCACCATCACTATTAACAGATGATTCTTGGCATCCACACACTGGCGCCTCACACTATCTCATTCCTGACCTGAATAATCTTGTTTCGAGCCATGAATATCATGGACCAGAAGGTCCAGAATAGGTTCTATTGGGAGATGGTTCAGGTATGTTCATCTTACATTCTGAAAATTCATATATTTTTGCAAGACTCAAATAGCCTATTTGCTTTAAATCAACTTTTATATACTCCTGATTTGACAAAGAATTTGATAAGTGTTGGTAAATTTTATGAGGACAATTAGGTATTCTTTGAATTTCATACACACAATTGCTTAGTCAAATGCGAACACACTCAAGAAGCTCTTCTACGTGGACATAGGACTCAAGAAATCTACAATTTTGTTAATACTATCACTTATAAAAATCACACCCCTGTTGTTAATAATGTTGAAAAATCAGACTCATGTCACTTTTACACTTTATGGCATTATAAACTTGGATGTGCTGCTCCTAAAATTGTAAAACATGTCTTTACAAATTGTAATCTTCCAAAATATAATAAAATTGTCAATTTTTTTGGATTCCTTTAACTCTGTTTGTGATCATTGCATGCAAGCAAAAATGCATAAGTTACCATTTCCTATTTCAGAAACTACATATCATTATCCTTTAGAATTTGTTTACTTTAACGTTTGGGGTTCAACACCCATGATTTCTCACCTTGAATTTCAATATTATGTGACTTTTATCGATAAATATAGATATACCTGTATCTATTTGCTTGTAAATAAGTTACAAGTTTTTGAAGCTTTTAAACAATATAAAGCATCCATGGAAAAACTCACAGGTCATAACATCAAAATGCTTCAATCCGACAATGGTAAGGAATATCTCTCTCATTCCTTTAAAGAATACCTTCAACATCATGGCATGTTTCAGCGCGTATCATGTCCATACATCCCAGAACAAAATGAATGTCCAGAGAGAAAGCATCGCCACATCACTAAAATGGGTTTGACCATGCTTTCTCATGCTAAAATGCCCCACACCTAGTGGGATGAATCTTTTTTAACTGCTACATATATAATTAATTGCTTGTCTACTCCTATTTTATCTCAAAAAACATCCTATGAAATATTTTTCTTTGCTAAACCTGATTACACCTTTTTTAAAACCTTTGACAGCGCTTGTTACCGTCACCTTCGCCCTTACAATACTCTCAAATTTCATTATAAGTCACATAAATGTGTTTTCTTAGGCTATTCCACTCAACACAAAGGTTACAAATATTTTTTCTCCACTGGTAAAATTTATATTACACGTCATGCTCTCTTTGATGAATTTCAATTTCCATTTTAAAGTTTATTCTTCCACAAACCAAACATCACAAAATTCTCAGATCAGACACCAGTTCCTTGTATACCAACTATACAACCAATTCTGTCTCCACCTAAAACACCTACTATACCTAACGACAACATTGAACCACATATAATAACCCCCCCAGTCCATCCCATCCTCAACCTCATCTGATCTTATACAACCACTAACATCTCATCAGACTTCTCCTCTTGATGAATTCTTGTTATCTAAACCCATACAACAGCAGCAACCTGTCTCTGTAGTAGACATTCCACTACCTCCCAACAACACATACCCTATTAATACTTACCAAATGATCACTAGATCAAAGAGTGACATATCAAAACCTAAAGCATATACTACTTCTATACATAGTACTAACGATATAGAAGAACTATCACTAAAAAATGCTACTTTAGCTCTCAAAATACCAAAATAACATGATGCCATGAAAGAGGAATACAAAGCTCTCGTTAACATCGAAACATGGACCCTTGTCATACCTCCACCTCATGCCAATATTATTGGCTACAAGTGGATCTTTACAATTAAAAAGAACCCAAATGGTACCATACAACGATACAAAGCTCGCTTGATAAAAAGATTCCACCAAGTTGAAGGTTTTGATTTTAAGAAAGTTTTTAGTCTAGTCATAAGACCTGCCACTATACGTGTGATTCTATCTATTGCTTTATCTAGGAATTGGGTGATATGCCAATTTGATTTTCATAACACATTTTTAAATGGGGATTTACATCAAGCTATTTATATGACACAGCCTTTAGGATTTGTTCAAGGCACATCGGACATGATTTGTAAACTAAACAAGAGCCTTTATGGCCTCAAACAAGCACCACGAGAGTGATTTTTGAAACTTAGCCATTCTCTACAAAAAATTGGTTTTTACTCTACAAAATCAAATACCTCCCTTTTTGTTAGAAATGATGGCAATAGTGTTATGTGTTTACTTTGTTACGTTGATGATATTATACTTACAAGTAGTGATTCTCATGCTATATCTAACATGATACAAAAGCTGCATAATATTTTCTCTCTTAAAGATCTTGGATATTTAAGTTATTTCTTAGGTATTGAAGTCTTACACATTCAAGTAGGACAACTACATTTATCTCAAATAAGATACATTACTAATTTGTTATTCAAAGTTGGCATGCAAGGAACTACTCCCATACCCACTCCAATGGTCTCCTCCCTTCAATTACTGTCCTCAGGGTCTCAAGATTTCGAAGATCCAACTTTATACCGGTCTAATTCAACAACCTCTATGAGATAAGTTTCAAGTAAAATCAAAATTCCAAATCTGAGGTTATACCCACAACAAACAACAAGGAGTGAGACCTCTCTCAACCCTTTCTTCAATAACATTGTGGAGACACGGAGTGTACGTGCACACTCAACTGGAACATCCCACCGATAATATTTCAGAAGTTCTATATCTTTCTCAGCATCCAGGGATTAATATAATCAACTGTATCAGCAGAGTAAGTTTGGCGCGCTTGGGGTCAGTATAGCCAATCAGATGTGCAATCTTCAAACTGCATATAGAACAAATAAAATAGGTAAGCCCTGATATTCACCTAAGGTTAATAAGAATCATCTTAATTTCAATAGGCCAATACTTTTTTCTAACAATGCAACACCCAATTTCAAGCCTGCATAGATAACACATTTATCCATATTCACCAATTTTACATATACTAATCAGATATACAGACAAAAAATTATCAATGCACAGAAAGTGAAATTGCTTACTTGTTCCGGTAGACAGTAGCCGTGATCAATAGGAATGAGAGAAATGTGGCCACCTGCCTTCTTGAACAAAATGTTCCCAGCATGCCTATCTACATTGGCCATTCTCAGAAATAAAAATCTAAAATTAAAAACTGCATAATGCAAATAATTTGAAAAGAGCGCGAAAAGCGAAGAACAACGAAAATAGTACAAAATAAAAAATTATATACCTCTGTCAGCTTCACCAAAGGATTTAGACGATGAGCAACGGCGGATCCGGACGGCTGATCTGGATGGTGATGCAACGATCTACGACAAAGCTAATAATTTGAAATTAAAGCACATAATAGACAAAAAGACAGAGAAATAGATAAACAACAGCAAATTAGAGACGCTTAATTAATATCCTAATAGATAAAACCAAATTAAAATCAAAATAGTGAAAACTTCTCTGGAATTATAGTGAGAAAACAAAATCAGAGATACGAAGATGAAGTACCTTGACTGAAAGAGAAAATCTGCTTAACTGGAAGACTGTTGTTGTTAACGGAGAAGAAGTTACCACAGGAGGCGGCGCTGAAAAAAGAACGATACGATGCGAGCAACGGAAAATCTGGACGGGAATGCGACGATCTGCAACAATGGATGAACGAGTAGAAGAAGAACACGGCGAGGGAGCAAACAATGATGAAGACTCGAGGAGGCGAGATGGCACCGACGAGAATGGTGCCGACAAGAACAACGCCAAACAGGACTCGCCGGAGAGTGAGGGAGGCGCAAGAGGGACACTGTGTGAGGAGAGAGCTCAGCGTAGATTAGGGTTCAAAAGTTATGTTTTCTTTTAATTTATTTTAAAATTTAATTTGTTTAATATATTGATTAGTAAAAAAAATAGTGACCAATTTAACAACTAATTAATTTATAACAAATTTTGTAGTGGTCGCAAATTCAGTCACTAAGAATTACAATAGCGATCGATTTAGTGACCAATTGTTCTAACCCCATGATTTCATAGTTGGTCTCTAAAATCGGTTGTTATATTATTTCTTAGCAACCGATTTAGCGACCGCTACATTAGCGACCAAATTAATGACCAACTATTTTTTCAACCTATTTTTATATCGGTTGCTAATTCAGTCGCTAAATTATAAAATAGCAACCGATTTAGCGACCAACTACTTTAAAAGCAGCATTTTAAAGTTGGTCGCTAAAACAGTTACTATTTTAACACTTAGCACCCGATTTAGTGACCAACTTCTTAGCGACCGATTTAGCGACCAACAATTATTAAGCTTGTTTTTATATTGGTCACAAAATCAGTCGCTAAATTAAAAATAGCAACCGATTTAGTCACCAACGGACCCCAAAAGCCTTTTTTTGTTTTAGTTGCTAATTCAATCGCTAAATTAAAAAATAGCGACTGATTTTAGTGACCAAGAGTGGGTAGTCACTAAATCGGTCACTAATTGAAATTTAGCGACCAATTTAGCAACCAACTTTTTTTTCTAAAAAATTTTTATTGGTCGCAAAATCGGTCATTATTCTAAAACTTTTTTGTAGTGATATAAGATTCAACTTAGTTGTAATTCACATACACAATTTTATAATCTCAAATTCTTTTTTCAGTCTTTCTCTCTCTAATTCTCTAATTCTTGTTCAAACTAGTATTCGTTCATTATTAATAGAAAATTTTTAAAAAAATAAAATTCTTACAAATATTTGTTGACAAAGTCAACCTCACAAATATAATTTTAATGGGTAATATACTATTCATACAATTCAGAAATGTTAAACAATCAATAATTATACCTACACATTTTTATGATAAATATCATTCTAATACAAAGAAAAAAAATATAGTAGTAGCATGAAAAAATTGAAAAAAATAATATTAGTTCATGTAGTATTTTCTCTTGTTGATTATCTCTCCTTTTTAACCAAACATTTATTTTTCATACACCAACTCAGCTTGACTTTACAAAACTCTTAATTAAAATAAAAAGAATACAAATAATAGTAACTTAATTTTAAGTCTCCACAAAACTCCTCAATTTGGATAAAATAAATTGATTATCCAAGATTTTTTTTTTTAAGATTATTCAAGTTAACATATATTTGATTAAATTATGAACTAATAAAATTACGTAAACACTAAAAATTAATTACTAAATTAGTTATTCGTATATAATATATATTATAATATGAAAATACACTAAAAACAAGTTAAACAATAAATAATAATTTATCAAACAAAACCGGACTTTGAAATAAATAGAAAATAAAGAATAGTAAGACAAATAAGTTATAGAAAATTTTGTAAAAAATTTATAGATTCTAAAAAATAAAAGTACTAAGTAAATTTTCGAAAAACTTCTATGGTAAATTTATAAATTAAAAAAAAAAGGCTATAATAACGCAATTCACTCTTACCTATAATTAATAATTCCATCCTTAAATTCTTAAGGACTTTATGTACGTATAAATAAATTACAAAAACTTCTTAAAGACTATTTTTGTATTTTTTATTCTTTAAAACCTATAAGTCTATAGTAAAATTTTCCATGAACATGTCGTATTTCTCAAAAAATAAAATATTAATTATACATAATTAATGATATTATTATTTGGAGCGAAAAGTCGAAAGGAAGAACGAGGAAAAAGTCGTTTCTTTCTTTCTCTGAAGGAAGGTAGAAAGAAAGGAGCAACAATAATAAAAACAGAACCTTTTTTGTTTGCGTTTGAAGAATAAGAAGAAGAAGAAGAAGATGGATGCGATAGCAGGCAAAGTTGGATCCTATTGGTTCAATCAAAAGGCCAAGGGGGAACTTAGTTCCGTTGGTAATGACATCAACGTGTGTAATTTTCTCTTTTTCTTACCAAAATTTTGCACTTTTTATTTCAATCATGATTATTTATTGTGATTATTGTTGTTGTTATTATTTTTTATGATGGAGGATCCTTCTAGGTTCTCAGAATTGGTGAAATTGTTTATTAATCTGTGAGAATTGAATTTTGTACTCCTTTTGAAATTAGTCTATTCTATCATTTTGGATCAACAACGGATTTTTATTTGATGACCCTTTATTGGATTTGGATGTCTGAAATTTTCCATTAAATTAAATCCATAGGTGTAATCATGCAGAATATTTGAGCTATAAAATCAATTTTTCAAACAATGTATTTTCTTCTGTTGTAAGTAATCAAAGTTATCTTTTACTTGTAAAAACTAAATTATGTATGATTGATTTAAATATACAAGTTATGGTTTTGAGAAATTCTGTGACTTAATTAGGTTCACGAATTAAGATTATTTTCCTCACCCGCTGTTAAAGAATGCAGCTACATCATAATTGAACATTGAGTTTTCCTTTTTAATAATCCTATTACTGTTTCCATTAGAATACAACAAATGTTTAGGATAATTTTTTTGGCTTGAAGAATGCTTAAATTGACACCTCTTTTTTCATTGATGATTAGTCACTGCAAAGCAGTATTGAAGGAGGAGCAAAATGGTTGGTTAACAAAGTAAAAGGTTTGTAACTCTTTACTTGTTTGACATTAATCATATACACTTGATAACCACCAATAGTCCAATATTTTGATTTTGATGTCTAATTCTGCACTTGTTTACAATCTGATTTTCACAAAAAGTATGTCAATTTTTTCGAGATCCTATTAGATATAAAGGTGATTCTAGTTTTCGACATCAGATGGTTCTATTTGACATAGCACTATTGGTATTCTTCAGAACATTGTTGCATAGATTTAGAATATATATGTCTACTATTCCCATTGATGCTGCAGAAATTCAATTTAAGATTCCTGATTTCTATTTTGATAACATTGCTTCCACAGGATCGGTTCAAAAGCCATTGCCGGAATTGCTAAAGGAGTATGATCTACCAAGTGGACTCTTCCCTAAAGATGCAACAAACTATGAGTTCAATCCAGAGACAGGAAAACTAGTTGTTAACATTCCTCAAGTATGTGAGGTCGGTTACAGGGATCAAACAGTCATGCGATTCTCCACCACGGTGATTGGTCAACTTGGAAAAGGAAAACTAGCTGAGATAGAGGGAATGAAGACAAAAGTAATTATCTGGGTTAAGCTTACCATGGTTTGGACCGACGAATCGAAACTCTACGTGAGTGCTGGCCTAAAGAGAACAAGGAGTAGAGAGGCATATGAGGTTATAAGAAATGGTATTTGTGTAGATAGGTTCTGAGTTACACTAGTTTACTAAAAGGGTTGAGATTATGTAAAAGAAAAAAAAAAAGCATGGTATGTTTGTTCTTGAGGATCATCTTGATTTTCTTTTACATAGATTTTTATTGTAAGTAGGTTCCAAATATAATATATATACATTTCAGATACTGCCCTTGGATGTGAGTGTTGCTGTTTGGTGAAAAACTGAAAATTCTCCTATGGTAAGTTTGTTGGGTTGGAAGGGGGAAAAAACAATAAAGAAAAAATGAATGCACCAGCCGGGAATCGAACCCGGGTCTGTACCGTGGCAGGGTACTATTCTACCACTAGACCACTGGTGCTTCTTGTTGTTAGGCTTGACATTTTAAAATTTTATTGTTTAACTAGTTTGGTGAGAAATTAACATCACTTAATTATAAATAATATTAGAACTTATCTTTTGACTAAACTAATAACTTTTTATGAATTTTGAAATCATTAACCTAATTGTTCAATTGAGATCTTTTGCGACATATATACAAATGTTTTGGACATTAAAAATCAATCATTATATATTTGTTTATAAATATATATATTATTTAAATTATTTTTAATATATATATAATACTTTAATATATATTCTATTTTAGTAATTAATTTTTTGTATGTATATAGTATAACACGGTTGTTTATGATATAAAAAAATTATATAAAATTTGAAAATAATGTGATATTTTAGGTTCATTATTAAACACTCGTTAATGATAATTAGATAAATTAGTTTTTTATTTATTATATTTTATAAGAATGATTCTAAATTTAAAGTTTAGAATTTAAAATTTATGATTCAGAGTTTTAAGATTTAGAGTTTAACATTTAAAATTTAGAAATTAAAATTTAGGTTTTATAGTTTAAAAAATGCTTTTTTTTTTTTGGAAATACATTAAGATTCAATGATATTTTATTATATATTTTGTATAATATAAATACTTATCTATAACACTTTAAAAAGAATATAGTTACATGTTAATTCAAAATAAATAAATAAATTTTGTAGAATCCTGTAAGATTGGTTCAACCGTTTATGTTTTTGATGAAGCCACCTAAAGTCTAACAAATGGGAGAATAGGAGATAAGAGAGAAAGTGAAAGTGGATGAATCCAGAAGAGGAAGATGAAATTATACATGAATGAAGAAATTTCTACAGCATTTTTGAAAGTACATATAATATAATAATAAGAATACAAAAACACTAAAAGGAAAGCTTTGCTGTCACAACCAAAATCTGCGTGCTATGGACAAACACTTGTCTGACCCACTTTTGGCGTTCTTCCACCCCCACTCGCTTACTTTTCTCACTCTCCCAACTTCTCACGGGTTCAATTATTGTGGCCCTTGTATCCTTAGCCTTTTTTTTTCAGAAATTTTTATTTTATGTGGTACTATTTTCATTTCTTAATGTGACGAAAAAATAACCAATTTAAATTACTATAATAATTAATTAATTTAAATAATATTAACACTTTAATTAAATTGAATTTAATTTAATAGTTAATTTATTAATTTATTTAAATAAATATTTTATATCAAACAATAATTTATTAATCGTCAAATTAAAAAATATCATAAAAAAATATCAAAAATTTAAATTTTATTTTATGTATGTAATAATTTATTAACCGACTACAAACTTTAAATAAATCTCGTGAACCCATTGGACTTGGAAATTTGGTGGACAATCAGAAAAAAATATACAAGAGATTATTATTACCATATACAATGATGAAATAATATAGGTTAATTAATTTGTAACACATAATATTAATATAATTTTAGAATATATAATAAAATTATTATTATTAAAGCTTTTTAAATTTTTATTTTAAAAAATATATAATAAATATATTGAAAACCGAAACAATTTTTTTATAACAAATTTTTTCGTAAACACTAAAAAATAATGACAACATATTTAAAAACTTAAACACCAACTTTATTGGGATTTTAAATTATAATGATTAAATTAATTTATTATAAATTTCAGAAATTATAAAATTATAGAAACCAATTTCACCCTTTAATTTACTCTCTTACCTATTTAATCAAATACACCTGGTGGTTATCTTGTCGAAAAAGAAACTATATGTTGCTTGACGGTTCTTAGTTGCTAATTATGGTAGAAAATCACAGAACTTAAATAAGATAGATTTTGACATTCATGTTAGTTCTATATATATCTTTTGCTAGACAAATAAAGAAAATTCAGATTGACTCGCTGCAAATATCGTCCCGTTTAACAATTACTTATCCATTAAGATAAGCACGAAAATGTCTTTTAGATGGTATCGCCAGATTTCTGACAAGGTCGTTGTTTGTTTGATTTAGTCTTATAGGAAGTATGAACAAGTTTTTTTGTATTTTTTTTATATGTTATGTTTCCAAAATTTTATTAAGATATAATGAAAATAATAATAAAATTATTTTGTTTGTTTTTAATTTTTTATCTTCTAATTTTCCTTCGTACTTCATAAAATCTTTTTTAGAAAAAAAAAAAAAACTAATGCAAATGATTCTTTATTTAGATTTTCAATTTCAAAATTCATGTTCTTAGAAAAACATAAACTAAATGACACAAAAAGGCATATTAGTGCGTAATCGGTTGTTTATTTTCATATTCTATTTTTCACTTTGTACTTCATAAAATCTTGAAGAAAACAAAAAAAAACCATCATTTTCAAAATTTGTGTTATATAAAAACATAAATTAAATGAAACAAAAAGACAATTTAGTGAATGTAGAAAATTATATAATCAGATAAAATTATCTAGAAATAATTTAACTAATACAATTAAGGCTCACTCATACTCTTTTAAAAGTTAAATAGTTATTAATAGTAAAAATTGAAAAATAATTTAATACAACTTCAATATTATAAATAAGACAAATATTTTAAACTTCAAAAAGGTGAATAAAATAATTATTCTTAAACAGAGAAAATCTGTTTCAGCATTATATTTTAGGTCTCGCTAACAAATTTTCAGAAAAAAAAAAAAAACTTGTTAAGAACACAAAAAAACAAAATTCTCCTCGAAAACAACAACATTTCTATATTTTTACAAGTGTATATGTATAAGTATTTTTGTAATTACGTTCAATTAAATTAGTACAAGTTTATTAGTGAAAAAAAAAATGCATGCATACATCATCTATCTCTTTGTCTTTTTCAGTCTTTTTTTTACAAAAAATTTTGTATAAAACACAAACTTATGGATATAGGACTTGTCTGAGTGAGTTTTTTAAAAAATTATATTTTTAATGTTTTTTTTATTTTTATAAAAATAAAAATAATTTTATATTTAAATATCTTATTTAAAAATATTTATTTAAAAGATGTTATTGTTTAGATACAAACATATAAAAATACTTTTATAATAATAAAATTATTTAAAAAGACATTCAATCATAAAAGAATTTATTAATAATAATAAAAAAAAGAATTAACTATACTAATTCATTTGATATGATAATTGATCTTTTATAATGTTTTTTATTTTTTACATTGTCCGAACATCTTTTTGTATTAATTTTTTTCATTCATTAATTTCAGAAATTATTAATCTATTATTTATAGTAGTAGCATCATCTTTGTTGGTTTGTAATGAAACAATATCTTTAAATTTTTGTAAAATATTTATGTCACTAGAATCTATCATTCTTCTAAAAAATTATGAAGGATAAAACATGTAATAATGATATCACATTGTGTTTTAAATTTGGCTTTTAATAGCACATTTTATAGTAGGGGCCTGCTACACATACAAGTAAAAAGGCCGTACAAGTTTTACAAGTTATCAGCCAAAACTTCATTAACACGCGCATTAACTCATTTTGAATGGAGCGTAACTACACGCGCCCCACTCAAACGGTTCCTCTTCGTCTTCTTCTTCTTCTTTTTCTCTTCTTCTTCTTCTTCCTCTTCCTCTTCCTCTTCCTCTTCCTCTTCCTCTTCCTCTTCCTCTTCCTCTTCCTCTTCCTCTTCTTCTTCTTCTTCTTCTTCTTCGTTTTTTTTTCGATTTTCATGGTTTCTAAAATTCTTTTTCTTCTTCTTGCTGCACGTTCTTCTTCCTCTTACTCTTCTTCTTCTCCTTTTCTTTCGTTTCTGCACGTTCTTCTTCCTCGTTTTCCTCATTTTCTTCTTCTTCATTTACGTCTTTTCTCTCTATTTTCTCTTTTTTTTTTCGATTTTTCATGGTAAAATCGTTTTTGAAGAAGAAGAAGCAGCAGAAGATGAGGAGGAGAAAGAGAAAGAGTTCTGAATTATGCATAAGATGTACTTCAACGAATTTTGGTTTGGGTGAATTCTTGTAACCGTTTGGGTGTATTTTCTGTAATCCTTTGGGTGTATTTTTGTAATCATTTGGGTGTATTTGAGTGATATCTGACTGATATCTATGGGTGTATCTGACTCATATCTATGGGTGTATCTTACTGATATCTATGGGTGTATTTTTCATTTCAGAAAAAATGGCAGGCAGAAACCAAGCTGAAAAAAATGTAAGAACAAATATATATCTTCGATCAAATCAGTTTTTCATAATAGAAATATATCTAACTCTAATTTTGCTTTGTTTACAGCAAATCAAGGACCTAAAGTGTGCAACCCATCTGTTGAGTGAGAAATTCAGAAATATGAGCGAGGAGAAGTGATGCAATAAGACTGTCCAGGCCATCCTCATTGTTATTGAATCCATTTTGTCAGATAGATTCTAATGATATTGTCACTGATTAATGTAACTGTTATATACTCTTGTAAGAAATTGAACACATGGTGTAAATATATTTGATCCAATTATAAGTAAATTTTTTTTCCATAATTAAACTCTCTCTGGTGTATTCAAAATGTCTGATTTACAGGTACTATAATATGAAGTGGTGATCCAGATAGATTGGAACCCATATATAACGGTCTGCATAGAGATCTGCATAATACACCCAAACACAGACTATAAATACACCCGATAAAAAATTAAATTTACACCTCTGCTGCAGATTTTAACCCAACACTACCAGAAAGCCACTTGTTGTCCACAAGACCAAAATTAATTAAACTCTCTCTGGTGTATTCAAAATGTCTGATTTATAGGTACTATAATATGAAGTGGTGATCTAGATAGATTGAAACTCATATATGACGGTCTGCATAGAGATCTGCATAATACACCCAAACACAGACTATAAATACACCCGATAAAAAATTAAATTTACACCTCTACTGCAAATTTTAACCCAACACTACCTGAAAGCCATTTGTTGTCCACAAGACCAAAATTAATTAAACTCTCTCTGGTGTATTCAAAATGTCTGATTTACAGGTACTATAATATGAAGTGGTGATCCAAAATTCCAAATAGATTGGAACCCATATATGACGGTCTGCATAGAGATCTGCATAATACACCCAAACACAGACTATAAATACACCCGATAAAAAATTAAATTTACACCTCTGCTGCAGATTTTAACCCAACACTACCTGAAAGCCACTTGTTGTCCACAAGACCAAAATTTAGCAGAAAATCATTCCAATTCCTATCAAATGAGTCTTTGCTATTAGGGTTTCATTTTTCCTCTTTGCTACATGTAATCAATTGATTCTTAATCTCGTTTTCCTTCCTATTTGTGCTCCACTTCGCCCTGATTCAGCTGACAATCTGAGGTTGAATCATCTATTATCTTCAAAACGAGTTCAAACTTTGATTTCAGAAACCAGAAAATCGAAAAGAAAACGAAGCTGGAGTTACAGATAGAAGAACTAACGTCAATGACGAAGAACAAACCAATGAGAAAGGAGAAGAAAAGAACGATCGAAAAACCAGGGGAAGACGCGCGAGAAGAAGAACGATGAAATTTGGAAAGAAGGAAAACAAAGAAGGAAACAAATCTTTTAAATTTGGTAGTTATACAAACGCGGGATCTTTGTATAGCGCGTGTAAGTGACGTAGGAGTTGCAACGCGTTTTAGTGGATTAGGCGTTAATGAACTTGTAATAGTTACAAGCCCTAATCGCTTGTATACTGAGCTTTTTCCTTTATAGTATATTCTATCTTACTTTGCATACTCTAAAAGTCTTGTCCTTAAACTTGAATGACAATAGTTAAATTTTTCATGGTTTAATTTAAAATTTGGTACTAGTCTAAATTGTGGAATATGATAATTTGTATGACGATAAAATCTTAAAAATTCTTTAAAAGTTAGATCAACTAAATAATATTTACTTGAAACACATTAAAAAGTATACAAAAACTAAGTTACATATTAAAGTGAAAATTAATGTAACCTCAAAATAAATTTAAATGATATAACTAATCTCAGTTAGATTTAAAAAATTTAACTTTTTTATTCGAAGAGCCTCCACAAAATTTTTTGTATCATGTACAAAGTATTTCTAACTAACTCATATAAATTTAAAACACATTAAAATTATACAACTATTATATTTGTTGTAGTATTTTTTTTTTATATCAATAAATTGCACTTGCTCGTCTTGATGAACATAAATTACTCCATGCATGCTATTTATAATCTCAATACAATCTATTTCCTTTTCTCTTGTTTGACAACATATCATAAGTAGTTGTAATTAGCAATTCCACAACTATAAGAGCTGACTCATAATCTTTTTCATGTCCTTTATATTTAATATTATTATTTGTTTCATAATCATTTATTTTATATAATTTAAATTAACATAAAAAATAAGATAATAAAAAAAATAGTGTTCATAGTGTTATTATTAAGTAAAAATTTTAAAATATAAAATCAAAACACAAAATTAAAGTTCAACTATAAGAATAATAAAGATTCATATAAAAAAAATTTTAAACATAGAATTTAGAAACGATTTACGTCATTCAATTTGAAAAATTCTATTCCTCCAAGTTATTGATTGGAATCGTCACTCAACACAATAAGAGTTTTTTTTTTAATGTGGCTTATCCATTAATCTAACAACTATATTATATGTATATTAAAATCAGTTACTAAAATTAATTATTAGTATAAAATATATATTAAAATATAAATATACATTAAAAATAAATTAAATCACACATATATTTATACATAAATATATTAGCGATTGATTTTAAAATACAAATGACATTTTTGTTAATTTAATGCCCAAATAGAATTGTGAGCTATATAATTTTAGGCCATGTAATTTATGCATGCAACAACTTGATCCAATTTTTTATGGAATAATGATACACTACAAGGGACACGCCGAATAGCGGCGGTTCTTTTAGCGATTTACGGCGGTTTTTAACCGCCACGAAATAAAATTCCAACGGTTCCACAAGCGTTGCCTATTAAGGGGTGGAGATTTGATTTAAATTACTCAATGCAAAATTCAAGGACTTCATCAAAGTTTCTATCTGCTTAAAAGGGCCAATTCGTTAATTAGCAATTAGAACTGAAAAATAGTTTTCTTTTTTTTTTTTAAATGTTACTATTATTACTACTCAATGCATGCATAATGCATGAATTTAAAAGAAAGCTTAAATTAGGAAGGAACTATATTGATTAAAGATTAAACTAATAGAAAGGC
Organism: Arachis hypogaea; assembly: GCF_003086295.3. Lineage (NCBI taxonomy): Eukaryota > Viridiplantae > Streptophyta > Magnoliopsida > Fabales > Fabaceae > Arachis > Arachis hypogaea. The sequence goes on along the minus strand of NC_092047.1, from coordinate 106,009,839 downwards.
AATAATAATAATGTCAAATATTTTCATTAAACTTAGAAGTGGTAAATAGTATATATGATGACACACTTTTTTGAACAGAAACAAGCCATTTTCAAGTATAATTATAAACAAATTAAATAAAGGCATAACCTCATCTCTAAAAGCTTCAACTTGATGCTTTCCTAAGTCGAGCATTAAGGCCTTCAAAATATCTTCTTCTTTTTCAATGAGGAAACGACGCAACCATTTGAGTTGTGATTCTTTCCATGATACTTTCTTTGTCTCTCCACTCCCATAATACTCCTTCATATCATTCATAAAATATTGCATTAAGCATAATAATGAATAAACCAAGCATAATCAATCTTTTGATAAACTCATAACCACACCATCAATGATACCCTTCAACATATACTAATTTCAAATAAAATAAAACAATCAAACTAAAACTTTGAAAGAGAAAGAATCACGCAACTGCTTATTAAATCCATGAAAATAAAAGGTTGAGCTCCTCCGCTTTTCACTGAGGAAAACTATCAAACAGTTTGTATGCATATTCCATAAAAACAACAAAATGCACAAGATAACAAGTTTATGCTATATCTAAGATTCTGGGAATAGAAAACAGAGTCAAGGATATGGTACTGTGAGCAGGTGGGAACTGCGCGGAGGATGATGGTAGCTACAAACTGCATAGAGGGCGATTGCGACTGTGACTGCGGGGAAGACCATGACTACGTGAAGTGAGATCTGTAACACACAAGACAACAATGGATCAATGTCGGCAAGAAAGGGCAAGAGAGAGGAAAGGAGGGCAGAGGGTACAGGGGGATGAAGAGCTCACAGCGCACAATAGGAAAGAGGGAAAGGAGGCACCGACTGCAAGAAAATAGAGAGGCAGAGATGAACTAAGGCACTATGGCAGGGGTGTGGGTGGGTGGGAGGAATAAGGGTGATAGAGGATCAAGAAGGGCACAATGAGGCTGCGGCGGATGATGACCTTGCAGTGCAAGAGGGATTCAGAAAAGAGAGCCGCGCTAATGCAAAGCAATGCAGAATCTTCTGGGCCTTCCACTTTTGAGCTTCAGAACACACAACACAACAACACTACAACACTGCACACAGAGCATGTTCGTCTTTAGTTTTCTGCTTCATGTCAGCATACCCACCACTCATTTGCTCTTATGCCTATTCATTTCAATCTTCCAATGTTTCTTCCTTTCTGTTCTCTCTGATTCCGCTCTGAAAAAAACCAACTTTGGCAGATCAAAACTCATCTGGGTCATGTAAAGTTTGAGCTTTTTTTAAGGAACTTAAAAAGAAAAAAGGGATAATAAAAAATAGAATCTAGTGGAGCTAATAACCTGTACTCAGTTGATGATGAGTTTAGAATTGGACAATTCAAATCGGACAATTCAAATCGGATAGAATGCAGGAATATATTTTCAGCAAGGAAACAACTAATGAACCATTTATCTTGAGGTCAACAACTAAGGAAGAAGCAGAGTTACCAGTGAATCTGTCCGGGTTTCGGCAACGGTTGTAACTGGTGGCGGCGTGTTTGACGGCGACCTCCTCTCCCCTTTCGGCTCCTCCCAACGGCGGCACTATCAATGGCAGCAGCAAAAAACCCTAATGGCGACTGGAACAGGGTGCGACGGCGACGGCCTTGACCCCAATCGACGGCAGCCACGATGACAGAGAAGGACGGTGCGAGAACAGACCTCCTCCTTCTCCCCTGGGTTCATCGTCTTCTGCTTCTCCTTCCCTTTTCGTCGTTCTTCTCCTTCGTGAGCGCGCGCTCTCCCTCTCTTCTCGAACGCACTCTCTCTCTTCGGCTTCAATGGCGACGACGGCAAGCTTAGTGGTGGCGGCAGTGGCAAGACGCGACGGTGTAGACCCGTGATGAGGACGACGACGGCGCTGGCTTCGCGGTGAGCTGATGCGGTCTCCCTCTCTCTTTGCAGTTCTTTCTCTTGCGGTTCTGGCTTTCCGACGGCACGTCAACGCGACGGTGGCGGCGGCGGCGAACTCAGCAGCGCCGGCCCAACTCCTTCCTCCCTTTCCTCTCCTTCTCCGTTTCTCCCTCTCTTCTCTTAACATTTCTTTCTTTCTTTTTTTATTTGTTGAAGCTGCTGAGTGCTGAGTGTTGTGTTTTTGGGAAAGAGGAATTAAAATATCGCCAAAAAAATTAGGTTAGCAGCGTTTTTTTTTTAAATTTGTGGCAAAATCAAATCAAATAGCTGCTCTTCCCGTGTTTACTATTAAAACTGCTGGAAATCCATCAGATAGCGACTATTATCAAAACAGCTGCTAATTGTGTGCCGCTATCTTCCGCTTTTGTAGTAGTGTGACCATCTTTCTTAGTTACAGCTTTTGACTCCACACCAACTAAAATAAGATCAAGCAAATTCTGTAATTTAGATATTATTCCAACTCATTTCTCAATTTTTTTTATCAGAAGTCTTTCTTCTTTTTTTTCTAGTAGGACTTTGAATAATTGTGTAATTAGTAATGTCTTCTTCGACTAATTTATTTGTACAATTAATGTCACTTTTACTTTTAAAATTCTCATTATTCTAAGAGAAGTACTAGAGGACAGCACTTTTGTTAAATTCAGGCCAACACTTAACCATCAAAAGGAAATTGAATGATTTTACACTATACGATGCAATCTCACACCATTAAAAACATCATTGATGGCTAAAAACCACAAAATCTACTGGCTCCTAGACTTTCTCTTATTCTAATTATTAAATTATTTGGGGTCGAAATCTTTTGATAGTGTCCAAGCACCATAACCAATAGCTATGATGTCTTTAAAACATTGTTTAAGATTATCTAAAGATTTAAGATCTTCATTATTAAACTTAACAAATTTTGGATTAGTTTATTTAAAATATTCAAAAGAATAAATATAAAAAGATCTCTAATAAATTTCAAAAATAAAATTAACTTATGAATTATTTTATAACAAAATTAACATACCTTAATTTTATTAGTTCACCAAAATTCAAAAGTTGACTTTTTTTTTTCATAATTCCAACTAAGACTAGTCTATTATCCAACTAATTTAGTTTATAATTAAAAATAAAATTTAAAAATATTTCATCTATATTTTTTAATTGTCTATGCACATATTGAAATTTTATTCTTTTTCTATTTTTTTTAGATTTTTTAATTAATTTTATTGAAATATTTATTAAGCTTATTACCCATTCATATCTCTTCTATATAGATAGTCAAAAATATTTAAGTGTTTCAATTATTCCATTTTTCTTTTATATTTTTTACTTTTTTTTAATTTATTATATCTTTATTTTTAATATTCACTTCACTAAGACTTCTTCTTAAATTTGATTTTAGAGTTTTATTATTTAAATTACAAATTACATTAAATTTTATAATATATAAAATTAATGGAACAAATTATACTGTAAATAATAATAATGAATATAATAACAAACTAAATAAAAATAAAGTAATATAATAACAAACCAAATAAAAATTGTGAACAATAATAGCACATATGATAACAAAAAAAAGTAAAAGAAAGAACAATAATAGTAATGTGAAGAATGCTGCATACTGTATATGTAAATGAGCTAAAATGAACTATAGTACAAGAATGAGGATTTTTTTATTTAAATTAAATAAATATAATATTTATCGATTTAAATAAACGTGAAAGAATTTACTAAAATGCGTAGTTAGTCATATTTGGAATACAGTGGATAACTTCTAAAAATAGTCACATTTTGGATGCACTGTAATACGAAGTCTGAGAGTCATATCTCGCGTGCATCCAAGATATGAACATTAGCGCATTTCGAATACACTGTATCTGAGATATGTTTATATTCTAATATGGAACAGTGCATCCGAGATACGTGCGAAGATGCAGGAAGGGAGCAATACATCCTAGATATATAAAAACTGAAAAGTATATTAATTTAAAATAATAAAAAATTAATTAAAAAAGTTTCTTCTCTTTATTTTAAAATAATTAAATATTATATTTTATATATATTTTTAAAATTAATTTGATATATTATCAATTTAAAGAATATTAATAGGTAGACAATATTCTTTTTTGGAAAAGTCTAGGGGCCAGGAACTTTTGTGTTTTCTGGCCAGCACTTAACCATCAAAATAAAAGTGCGTGATTTCTCACCATTAGATGTAATCTCACACCATTAAAAACACTATTGATGGCCAATTGATGGTTACAAAACACCAAAATTGCTGGCCTCCTAGCATTCCTCTTCTTTTTTATCTTAACCATTTTTTTTAAAAAACTAATAATTTTACTTATATTTAGACAATTAAATTTGGTTATTTTTAAAAAATATATTATATATGAATATTTATTAATGTTGATTTGTTTATTTATTTATTTTTATTTTTGATATTTATATTAAGATAAATATTATTTCATGTTAAATTTAATAATATAATTTTTTTGTCATAAATTTTAATGAAAATATTTTTTATTTTTTTAATTCTTTTATTTTTATTATTAGAAATTTATCAAACACACTAAAAAATTTAAGATATTTATTAAAAAAATATTTTTCTATTAACTTAATAATACTCAAACAAACACATAATATACAAATTTTTACATATCACATACAAATTTTTGCACATAACATACAAATTTTTGCTGTAAATATATTTTGTTAATTAAGTAAGTCAATGTTTTAGGTATATGGTCTTTCAAAAATATTATGTGATGCACATCAAAATTTATGTATTATGCACTAAGATTTTTGTGTTGTACACCAAAATTAATGTGATGTACATATTTTTTAGTATAATATACAAATTTTTGCATATTGTACACAAATTTTTGCACATTACACACAAAATTAGCTGCGAATGTAATTTGTTAGTTGGGCAAGTCAATATTCTAGATATATAACCTTTTAAAAATTTCTATGTTGCACGTCAAAATTTCTATGTCATGTACTAGAATTTTTGTGTTGTACACTAAAATTTATGTGATTGTATATTTTATTGGTTAGGTATTAATGTTTTGAATATATATTTTTTTAAAATTTTTTGTATTGTATATTAAAATTTGTGTATTATACATTAAAATTTATGTTTTGTGTATAAAAATTTGGTGTTCTAATTTTTTAAATATTTATAGAAAAAAAATAAAAAGATGATAATAATAATAAAAAAAAAGAGAAGGAAAAAGAAATGTCCAGTATATAAAAAAAGAAGCGCCGGAAAATTTGATTAAAAATTTAGTTAAAAAAATATTTGGATGTCTAATTTTATTATATTTTTAATATATTGAAATATATGTAAAAAAAACCTACAACGGTTATGATTGTGGCATTAACAAGTATTTTTAAAGAATTATTAATTTTTCTGATAAACTTTAGAGTGGAAGAAAAATTCTGTTAAGTGTATACTAAAAATTAATTATATATTGTGATAAAAAAACATATTTCGTATGTCTCATATAATTTCTTTTATGTTACTGTTATTAATAATTTTATTATGTTAAAATTAATTATTCTAATAATTAGTTAATTATTTAATTAAAGATATATACATTTTTTCATCTTAAATAATTTGATAGCTGAATTTTTTTCATGCACTTAGAATTTTTGTCGAAGAGATAATGCTACTTTCATTTTTTTTTTCCTTTAGAGAAGCATTATTTTAGTAGTATACAAAAAAATTGAACTTCAAATCTGAAATAAAAAAAAAAGCAAGAAATTGTTGAGCCGTTGAGAGCGCGAGTGAGATAGAATAACCCGGTGGAGCGCGTGGAGGTCGCTGAACCGAACATTTGATCTGTTTCGTGGTGGCAACGTGGAAAGGATATTTCCATTGATTCCACATTCACACTGGATAGGGCCACGAGCCCGCCACACGCCCCAACTCCCCAACAAATCTCAACCCTCCACGTGTATCTCAATCCAACGGTCCATAATTATTCATATTCCTAAAACGCCCTTCAACACCACTACTTATATCCCCTTTACCCCTTCCCCATTTCTTCGCACCACAGAATCTCTTAGAAGCCGCCATTACCACACTCTTCTTCTTCTTCTTCTTCTTCTTCTTCTTCTTCTTCCCGAAATGGCCCTCTCTTGCTCCAAAGTCTCTAGCTTTTCTCTTTCACCTGTTTCTAGTGGTTGCGATGTTTCTGCGAACAGAAAGATCGCAGCTTTGAGCTTCTCTTCTTCTTCTAAGAGTAGGAGCTTCAAGGTTGTTGCAGCCGGGGGCGGCGTTGATGTTCCTTCTAAGCCACTCACTGGTGTGATTTTTGAACCTTTTCAAGAGGTTAAGAGGGATGCTTTTGCTGTTCCTATAACACCAAATGTTTCGTTGGCTCGTCAGAACTACGCTGATGAATCTGAATCCGCTATTAACGAGCAGATTAAGTAAGAATTCTCATGATTTCTCACTTTTGTCTTGTTTTCTACATAGAATTATAGATCTTCTATATTTTTAGAATTTGTACGGCTATCATAATTTGTTGTTGTTATTAATTATTTTTATGATGAGATGATTTATTTGGTGTATGAATGCAGTGTGGAGTACAACGCTTCCTATGTGTACCACTCTTTGTTTGCATACTTTGACAGAGATGACATTGCTCTCAAGGGATTTGCAAAGTAAGTAACTTACATCTGTGAATTCACTTCTTCCGTTTCTCAAATGGGATTTAAATTTGAGTGTATTGTATTTTGTTGAAAATTGCAGGTTCTTTAAGGAATCAAGTGAAGAAGAAAGAGAGCATGCTGAGAAGCTTATAAAGTATCAGGTTGGTGTTGGAACTCTTGGCTTTAAGGATGATTATGTTATGTGTGTTATGTTTTAAATACCTTGGTGGTCAAAATTTTATTGAAAGATCTTTAGGAAAAGGGAGAGAAATGATTATTATCTAACAAAAAGTAATTGATGTTGTATAGTCATATGTCCAAACCATTTTCCTAATGCTCAATTAATTAATTAAGATCGCATACTTAGTGCCTTGAGTGAATTGTTTGAGTTTGCTAGTGTTGTTGGTTACTACTTGGCTCTTAAGATATATGTGTAATGAGATGTGTGATTCTGATTGGTTCAGAATGTTCGCGGTGGTCGGGTGACACTGCATCCCATCACCGGTCCTCCCTCAGAATTTGCACATGCTGAAAAGGGTGATGCACTCTATGGTAATGTTCTCAATAGTCATTTACCTTGATTTTTCTCTGTTTTCAGATTGATACAAATAGTGCTATTAGTTGTGTTCTGCAATATAATTTAATCTTATTTTGTACTTGCTCATTTTCGTTTTTCTGTTTGATACAGCCATGGAATTAGCTTTGTCTTTGGAGAAATTGGTGAATGAAAAGCTTCTTTCTCTTCACAGTGTAATGCCTCTTGTGCCTTTTTGCTCTGAGTTGAATTGTTTTTCAATATGCTGTCACATTATTTTTAAACTCTAGTTCTTAAGGTTAAATCTGTTCTTCATGAATCATAGGTTGCGGACCGTAACAATGATCCACAACTTGCCGACTACATTGAAAGCGAGTTTTTGTATGAGCAGGTATAACTTTGCTGAATTATGTCTACTTGAGATTTCAGGTTAACCAGAACTTGGATCCATAAAAGCACTAGATTTAGAACAAGAAGTGAATAAAATGAAAAATTCTTACATGGGAACAAGCAGAAATTAGGGTGGATTATATTTGCATCATTACAAAGTGTAAAAATTAAATAAGGGTTTGTGTAACATCTTTTGTTTTGGTTGGTACAGGTTAAATCAATCAAGAGGATTGCAGAGTATGTTACTCAATTGAGAATGGTTGGAAAGGGTCATGGTATGCACATAACCTATATAGATAGCTCCACTCACTTTTAAATTGCTTCTAAACATTTTCACACCAAACAGTCTAAGAAGAAATAAAATGTCTAAAGTGAAAAATGCTATGGTGTTGGGTTTCTGACTGAAAGTATGACTCTGCTTTTGTTGCTTGCAGGTGTGTGGCACTTTGATCAAGTTCTTCTCCATGAGGAAGCTCATGTATAATCTTGAACAACTTGCTCTCCGCAACTTGGCACTGTCTAAACTCAACGTTGTGTGTTGTTTCATAGTTGTACGATAGAACTAGTATTTGACTTGCGTAGATGCGTGTGTTATGAGATTTGCTTAAGATATTGATTAGCTTAGTGATCTTTGTATTAATGTAGGAATTATGTGGTTGCTAGTGTCTGTCTAGAAGGCTAGAGAGCCTAGAAGTCAATATTGTGAAAGTATATCTACTTCTACTTTGTAGCTTGCAATTTCATTTTGTTGGAAATAAAAGTGATGTTGTACCGAAAAAAGAGCTTGTTATTTGTATGGTGCAAGTAGAACTATGAATTATGTGATGATTTTTAATTTTCATTCAATGCCAATGATTAGTACATTGGTCTTATCATTAAGAGTATCTTATGAAGACAAAATGATGATGGTGAGATTTGAGAAAGAGATGTTAAACATTAGTAGAAGCTAAATGTTAATTTCTAGTGAAACAGTATTGGGAGAGAGAAATGTCCCTATAGTTCATGAGATGCATAAGAGTGAAGGATTGATCAGGCTTCTTGTTGCATGAGAATTTTCAGCAAACTCCATTGTTGATTCCATATTCCGTGTATTTTTAATATTGAATATCATTGCTATTTTTTATATTATTTACTCTACTATTCAACCTTCAAGTAACTCCTAGCGAAAGTATAAGAAGTTTAAAATTCTTAATTTTGATGGAAAATATTAAAAGCATTTATCTTTGACTTTGTAATTTTCGAATCAAGAATTCTTTGTCTGACCAATTTTATTAATTTACAACTTCTTTACTTAAAACTTAAGAGAATGAAATTGGCCGTTATTATTATAATAAGGCTTTATACTTTCACTCTTACATTTCAAAAATACAAGAGCAAGATATTCTTAAAACTTATATCCATTTAATGAAAAAATTTAACAATCTTGCATTTTAATCAAACATGTCGCTTTTGTAAAAATGTCTTCAGATATCATTTTAACAAGAATTTTTCAATTGAATCCTTTTCTTCTTTTACAAGTTTACCGTAACAGAAACGTTATTTTAAAATATATAAACGCCTATATTCTTTGTCCATATATTTTCTTTGTACCCACGAAGAAGGAGCTTGCATGATCTGGGGGTTGAAGTTTCTTCCACTTACCTAGGGCAATAGATAAGACTAAGGGTTTATGCTCATTCTTATTTGTGGGATGAAATTTTTTTAAAATTTAATTTAATTTTATTTGAGAGTTGAGAATTTTTCGATCTTAATTCTAGTCTCACTTTAAAATTCTCAACCCGACTCAATGTAATTTTATCCACAACAAAATCATTTTTTTTAACCAAACACAATATTTAATTATTTTATAATTTCATAAATATATTAATAAAAAATATATATAAAAAATCTAAATTAAAATTAAAAGTAATAAAATTATAATAAAATTCATGTTTATTCCAAAAATTATTTTAAGTAAGATTTATGAAAAAACAATTATATTATAATATTAATTAAAGTGATTGACTTAGTAGATCTATATATATATTAGGAGTATAAATTTAGGATAAACCTACAATCTTATATGTAGATTAACTAACTTTATTCTAAGCCAATGAGTAATAGCTCAAATGGCATAGTCTCTCCATACTCAATTAAGAAGTTGCAGGTTCGAGTCTCCTATCTTTGATAAAAAAAAAAAAAAAATCTAACTTTATTCTAAATTCAATCTATTTGTAGATCGAGTTACCAATTCTATCCAACCAAATCGAATCGGATTGAATACCCGTGAATAAGACTAGCCTATAACATCATCAAAAAGCATAAGTGTAGGATACATTGACATTAATTAATTAGTAAACAATAATTTTCATATGGCTAACAGAATCTTAGACCTTGATTATGCTTATAAAAAGACTTATAGAAAATATTTTTTTATCCTTTTAAATAAGTAATTACGTAAAATTTTTCACATTTTGATTCTTTATAATTTTAAGAGAGGTCAATTTTTTATAAATTCTCCTTTTATTAGTCTACCTTTTTTTTTTCTTAATATTAGGTGATTGACCCCCCTTAACATCTTAGACTTTTATATCAAAATCTATACAAATTAATCATAAAAATTCTAATATTATATTATAAAATATTTTTTTTTCAAAATTTAAACTAATAAAAAATAGTTTTATTTCTAACATTTTGCTCTGTCCAATGTTACTAGCCGCCCACAACTCTTTTCAACTTGACCATCTCCAACTACCACCTTCTCATTTCCAGGCACATCATCGTCGAGTTATATTCCATTTCCTACCTTTTTTTTCCGTCTAGTGTGCCACCTCCTCCTCTAAACTCAACCTTACCCTAAACCAACAATAATGAAAACAATGACATCAACTCATCTATCACTCCTTAGTTTTTCAATTATTTTATTTTATTAAAATAATTGAATAAAATTTGTCTATAGATTACAAAAAAATTTACTTTACCAAGTATAAAAATAATTTCTCAAAACTTTTTATTTACATTCCATTTTCAAAATGTACAAAAAGAATTATAAGATACCTTTAAATCCTCAACCAAATAATTAGCTGTACATAATCAAAGTGTGTGGTGTTCTACTACTAAACATAAAATAGCATTGCAGCCATTGGCCAAAAATCTTGGTATCCACCACAATCCACAAAGGTCAAAAGATTCCATCTTGTAAAAGACACAATACTTTTGTCTTCTTTATCACTGTCTTTGTTGCCACCACAACATGGACCAGAGATTCTCACTCTTTTCGCTTTCACACCACTTAGACCACGAGATCGCCACACGCCCCTCCCAAACAACCAATCCCAATCGTCCACGTGGCCCTCAAATCCGACGGTTCACATACTAATTCTATTTCCAAAAATGCCCCTCGCCATAACTACTTATATCCTCTTTACCCTTCCCTTGTTCTTCGCCCTCTTCACAGTTCAGACTTCAGAGCTACCTCCATTACCACCCTATCTTCCATTTCCTCTTCCTTTCTCTTATTCAAACCCATTTCCCAATACCCTTTTCATTGTTCTTTCCAAAATCTCCCTTTTTGTCTCCAAAGTTGCTTCTTTTGTTGTTGTTCCCAGAAAGCTTTCAGATTTTTCTTCAAGCTTTGGCTTCTTGAGGGTTTTCGGTGGTGCTGATGCACCTTATGCGCCACTCACTGGTGTGATATTTGAGCCATTTGAAGAGGTGAAGAAAGATGCTCTTGCTGTTCCTCTGACACCAAATGTTTCGTTGGCTCGACAGAACTATGTTGATGAATCTGAATCCGCTATCAATGAGCAGATCAAGTAAGTGATTATTCCCCATAATCAAATCCATCATATTTGTTCTTTTAAGTTTTAATTTTTAGTGTTCTGTTGCGGATCATGATTTTATTCTACTTATATATATAAAATTGTTATCTTACAAAGAGACAATTTTGGTATACATTATAGTTTGGTTATTATCTATTTTGATTTATAATTTTGATTTTATTATTATTATTTTTTTGCTATTTTTCGTCCTGATTTGCTACTAAAATTTTCTCCATTTCAAAAGTAAATATATATTTTTTTTGATACGTTGTAAAATGAATGTAGTTAAACATAAATTTTATGTAAATATATTAATTTCTCAATTCATTAAAAAAATAAATAAAGTGAAGGTTCATTTTTGTCTCTGGATGCAGTGTGGAGTACAATGTTTCCTATGTGTACCACTCCTTGTTTGCATACTTTAACAGAGATGACATTGCTCTCAAGGGTTTTGCAAAGTAAGTAACATGCATCTCTCTGCGTTCACTTCTTCCATTTCTCACATGGGATTTAAATTTGAGTGTATTGTATTTTGTTGAAAATCGTAGGTTCTTTAAGGAATCAAGTGAAGAAGAAAGAAAGCATGCTGAGAAGCTCATGAAATATCAGGGTGTGTTTGGGGAATAGAAAAACTCGTTTGAGCGTCTTGAACGTTCCATTGTTATGTTTGACAACTTGTTGGAATCTCTAACCAAAAAGTGTTTTTACCTCTAAACGTACGTTTATGTGAAGCTAAAATTTCAAGCTTCTACGTTCACGTTGGTAAGAGTAATTACCGTTGGAGGAATTAGGTAAGAAATTTATTCTATATCTATTAATTGTACCCTTCATTTCTTCTATAAAAAATAAAAAGGATGCACATAACTACATAATTTTACAGTAATTTTCTGTATATTCTTTTCTGTACGTTTTTTGTTACAAATTTTTTTTTCAAATTTGTTTTCATCACTGTCAAGGTAAAGATGTTAATTTTTTTATTATTTTTAGTTCTTTCTTTCATATTTTGATTTTTATGTTTTTTATTGTATTTTTTATTTATATGATAAATATTTTTCATATCATTTTTTTTAGTATTCTGATGTTATTTTTTTTAATTTTCTATTGTTATATTTTTATTGTATTTTTTTATTTATATAACAACTATTGTTGATATAAATTTTTATTTTTATTAATTTTTTTGAAATTTTTATTATTTTTTGTTTATATAAATTATTTTTTTCTATCATTTATTGTACTATAATTTTTTTGTTCATATAATATATGTTGTTGGTTGTGATTATTATATACTATGTTTGTATGAATTTTTTTTGTTTTTGTTTTTTATTTTTATTGTACTTCTTACTGTACTTTATTTTTGTTTTTGTTATATACTAATTATAAGTAACAAAAGAGTTATAAATAATAAAAATTTATAATACAAAATGATACTAAATTAAAGAGTACTAACGATACTAAAATAAATTATAAAATATTTTTTTGTTTAATATTATAAAATGTATAGTACTTCCTTTTATATTTTTATTTCTTATTGTTTTTTAGTTCATATGAATTTTTTTATTATTTACTATTCTTTATGTTTAACATGTAAAGTATCTTTTTTATTTTTATTTGACTTTGTTCTTTTTTTATTTTTTATTTATTTTTATCATTGAATTTTTTTAAATATTTTTTTAGTGTTCTAATCTCTCATGTATGTTATTAATTTTTTTATGGTATTCTTATTATTTCTTGTTCATATGAATTCTATTTTTTTCTTTTTTATGCACTGTATTTATATCTTATACGAAGTTTATTTTTATTTTTTTTATTTGATATAGTTCATATAATTTTTTTTATCTTTTATTATATTTCTGTTATTCATATGACATATATGGTTGGTTTTATAAAATTTTTATCGTTTTTTATTTACGTGAATTCTTGTTTTATATTTTATTATATTTTATATTTTATTATACTTTATCTTCCGCAGAAATGGACCGTGTTCGAGATTCAATTAAGGATCAAATTATTAATCACATACAGTAGAAATAATAGTGTTCTTATGTACTAATTTTGTATAAGATATTATTTTTTATGTATTTCATTAGTGCTTTATCTTTTAATTTAATATTTATTAGTGTTTTTATGTATTAAAATATATTTTGTCAATTTTTATATATTACTTTAATTTAGTAAGTAAATATTAACTTTATTATAAAATAAATTAATAAGATTTATTCAAATATCTAAAGTAAAATAATAGAATAATATTTAAAATTATTTTAATTGATGTCTCTTTTAGTAATTTTTCATTTAAAAGTGATTTTGAGTAGTATAATCCAAACAACATTTATTTTACTATAATTCATTTTCACATAAAGATTGCCAAACATAAATCACGTTAACACAAACTTACTTTTCATCAAAATCAAATTTACAAAATCAATACTATGCAAACTCCCATTTGCAAACTGTAATCTAAATACATACTCAGGTTATATTCTCTAAAGTGATGCACTATTATATTGATTCTGGAATGTACTATATTAATCTACTGAGTTTATATAGCAACAGACTAAGAGTAATAAACTACTATACTAGTGTTACATACTTTCTAACGTGTTGAATTATTGAGTTTGATAGTGCCTATAAAACACGAACACTTTTCTGATTTCTCATATTTGCATGTTAGATACATTTTAGATATAATATTTATTAACACTCGTTTGATACACAATGTTTTTTGTCTCCAAACTGTATCTTGATAAAAAAATAAAAAAATTTTTTCCGAACGCTTGAACATTCCTAAATATCATCATATATCATTGTATCCAACCTTATTTTTAACCTATATTCTTAAAATGAGAATTTAAAAAAATATATATTATTAACACAAAAAATATTTTATATAATTAAAAATTATTAAAAATAATAATAAATTTAATTTATATTTTAATATCAATAAAATATCAAAATATTATTATAATTTATCTAAAAAAAAACTTTATATTTTATATATATTCTTCTCTTATAAGAATTTTAAATTCACTAGTCCTCCCTCAGAATTTGCACATGCTCAAAAGGGTGATGTATTGTATGGTGAGTTCTCAATTTTGTTTGCAGATTGACACAAACAATGCTATAAGGTTATCTTATTTAGTTATCCGAATCATTATCTATGCTAATTGTTGATTGTTTGTTTTGTTCTCGTTTACGCTTTAATTCAGCAATGGAATTAGCTCTGGCTTTGGAGAAGTTGGTGAATGAGAAGCTTCTTTATCTTCACAGTGTAAACTATTTTGACCTCAAGCTTTGGTTGAATTGTTTTCTAATGTGAATCACATTATCTTAGGTATGATCAAGTGACTAATGAACTCATGAGTTATACTGTTCTTTATGAATTTATAGGTTGCTGACTGTAACAACGATCCACAATTATGCGACTTCATTGAGAGCGAGTTTTTGGATGAGCAGGTAAAATTCTGCTGAAGTGAAAGGCAATGAATTTAGAACAAGAAATGATGAATAGAACTGAAAATTGTGTTTCACATGAAATTCAGATATGTTGTGGTTGCTCTTGTTTTACTTTTAAGTTTCAACCATTCAGATATGATGTTAATATGATCATATGACTATTTTGAAAATGAGCATGGTTGCATCACTTTTGATAGAGTATATTAAACTAGTGTTTGTAACATCTTTTGTTTTGATTGGCACAGGTTAAAGCAATAAAGAAGATTTCAGAGTATGTGACTCAACTCAGAATGGTTGCCAAGGGTCATGCTATGCATATATATTCCTAGTCAATATTTTTTCTTTTTCATTGAATTTCACTGGCTATTGTTCATTAAATTCCACAAGTTAGCTTCTAATTTTGCCAATAGAAGATGTAATTGAACGAAGAATAAAAAAAAAAATTATTTGTACTTATTTCTGTCTAGTATACTAAATCGACACAAATTTTTTCATTATTCCGTAAGGCGTAAATCATTAAATGCGGGGCTAATTTTTGTAATTATGGAAGTTTAAAATGTGTTATGTTTAATTATGAAAAATTGGTGTGTTTTTTATGGATATGGATATCAAATTTTTTTTAATTGAAATTTTATTTCTCAATATACGCACCGTTAGAAATGGTTACCGAAATGAGCATTGCCAATTCTGAGATGACATCCATGAATTGGATTTACACTCCAAATTAAGGGAGGAGGCCACGAAATGGCATTGGCAGCAGCACGTAAAAAAAGCTGTGCTCTCATTGCGCGAATGGCATACGCGAAATGGAGCATCACCTCTGGCGCCCACGAGTTGGGAGAAATCAGGGCCGGTGGCAGCCAATTGGAGCCAATGCGCAGGAGGAGAATTGAAAAAAAGAATTGAAGATGCAACTAAATTAAAAAGAGTAGCAAGTGAAGAACGCTCGAAGCATAGAGAATTTTTTCAGTGAAATTTATATTCTTCTCGACTTGACCATGACACAATTCTTCAAGTATAATAATATAGTAACATTTATGATACAACTTTTTCTGTCGATTAATTAGGTGATCATTTATATGAATTAATTGATTTGATCTTGTTATGCTAACAGATAATACTGCATAAACAGGAGCCGCATAATTTTAAAGATGAAGATGGGAATTATTTGCTAACTCTTGTGTATTTGGCTCGTGAGAAGAGATCCCAACACCATCACAATTTCAAAGCTGGAGCCATGAACTCCTTGATATAGATTTTTTATAATAATTTCAGTCATCTAATAAAATTCGTGTGTTTAGATAATTTTTTAAGTAATAATTTTAAAAATTAGTTATTTTTATTGATGTAATAATACACGATTAGTTATCTGTCTGTATTAAAATTAAGTGCTAATTTTATTAATCCATAACTATATATATGCTACATTAGTACAAATGATACCAATTTCATTAATGAAACATATTAATTCTTCTTATATTGTACCTAATTAATTAATTGTAGCTAAGGGTGTCATCAGTGATAAGCAATGCGAAGATCGTTCTAAATGTAGATTGTCACATGTACTCAAACAGTTCAGAATCAGTGAGGGATGTTCTTTGCTTTTTGATGGATGAAGAGAAAGGCCATGAAATTGCTTTTGCGCAGTTCCCTCAGAATTTTGACAATATTCTCAAACATGAGATATATAGCAGCACTCTATTAACACTAATTGATGTGAGTCACTCCATCTTCACTAATATAAATAAATTGAAAAACATTTAAATGATTCATTTTTTTCCTGTATTGATTATTATTTCTATTATTATTATGTGAAGGTGGAGATGCATGGTATGGTGCGGATGGTTATGATGCCTTTTGTATATTGGAACATGCTGCTTTCATAGGAGGAATGCTCTATGTGGGATGAAGTTTAGTGTTGAATACAAGAATGACTTATTAAAGAGTGAGATAGACAATTGCATAAAAGTAAACTTGAATGAATTAGAAGTAAAATCAAAGGCTCTAGCAAGTTGCACCTACGAGAAAAACACATTTTGGGGAAAACACACTTGAGGAAAACACACATTGGCTCCAATTCGCTGCTGTCGGCCCTGATTTCTCCCAACTCATGGGCGGCAGAGGTGATGTGCTCCATTTCGCGTATGCCAGTCGCCCAATGAAAGTGCAGCTTTTTTACCTGCTGCTAGTACCATTTCGTGGCCTTTCCCTTTGAGTTGGAGTGTAAACCCAATTCGTAGATGCCACCCCAGAATTGGCGATACGCAGATAACCATTTCTAGTAGTGCTTATGTTGGGAAATAAAGTATTTTCAATATTTATTTATATAAAAAAAGCCCCTTCCATGCCCATATTCCTATTTTGGACCATCTAGAAAAAATTGTATCACTTCATTGCATTCAAAATTCAAGTTGGCCTAAAACATAGAATCAAATATGAAGACTTATTATTGTTCCTTTCCTTGTTGCTACTGCCATACTGAGGAGAGGTAGATTGAATAATTTTCCACATAACTTGTATATCTTCATATTCACCATAAGATTCCATGTCCTTATACAAATTATTAAGAATCCCTTTTCTGTGCCCTGCATGGAGAAAATTTAAAGGATCAAAACTAAATCAGAAATCAATAAATTGGAACAAAACTTTCTTGTTTTTTTACTATTCAAGTTGTCATGTGTACAAAAAAGGTTTTTAAAGTTGTGCTCTTACTGAAATAAAAAATATTTAATTTTACTTTATACTATCTTTTTAGTCTCTAAAATTTGACCATGTACAAATCAATCTCTCTTACATCATCTAATGGTATAGATTATCTAAAATAAATGTATTACTATATTCCATTGAAATTTGAGTTATGTGCAAATCATTCCTTCTTAATTTTCTTGAATATGCAAATTTTAAAGTTTATCTATTCATATATATATATTGCCAACTGAATTATGAGTCATATCTAACAAGAATTCATATGATTATACAAAGTTTCTTTAAAGATGCATAGAAATTTCACATCTAAAGTAACTTGTTGCTTACTCTGAGGTTTGAACCTGAAATGTGAAGTGAGTTTACTACTTAGGATGATAGTCTTTGTTGAAAAGATAGAGAAGCACTTGTTGAAGCAGCATAACCCTTTCTTCCACTTCACCATTTCTTTTCAAAGTACCTACTAACCCTGCTTCTCTTCTTTGCATCTTGACGCCACCATATTTATATTTATATGCACAGCATGCCCTTCATGGAAATATTAATCAAAGGTTATGAGATGAATATAATAAGACAAGGCCTTCATGAGCTTGCTGATTTTAATTTTCGTTTTTTAGCCTTATCAAGTTCTTAAACAAATATTGGATCCTACTATATAGCATCAATTATCGTTAAAGAACTCTGTTGGTTTCGACCATAATAAGGTAGTGATTGAATTTAAATTTATCCATGGCATTTGAATATGTTTGTTGCAGGGGTTAAAGTAAACTAAATAATAAGTAGCATCTAATTTGGATTTTGTTACTTCTTCTTATCTATCTTACCAAATATTCTCAATTTAATAGTATCTAATAGGAATTAAAAATGGGAACCCTGATCAAGTAGTTGGTTGATTTATCTCCAATATGTTTCTACTTGGTTCTTTCTCTATAATATATACTCTAGTGTGTGGCGTGTAACAAAACATACTAACAATTAATTTAATCATGGTAAGTGTATACTAAAATTAATTATTAAAATATATTATAAAATATATATTAAAAATAATTTAAATAATATTTATATTTGTATATAAATATATAATAATAAATTTCATTAATAATTAATTTTAATATATACATAATATTTTTATATTAATTATGGTATGTTAAGAAAGATAATATTCACAGTCATGTTATTGAAAAGAAAGAGAGGAGAAGTACAAATTTAAAAGTGACTTAATTATTATGTTAACATAATCGTTGGTTTAGGTAAATACAATTGGGAGAGTCAGAGTGAGACTGTTCATGAGAACTGTTTTAGGTGAATGGTTTTCTGATTTCTCAACTGCTCACTACTGTGTAGATCTGGCATCTGGGGGTAGAAATGTCAATTTTAATTGACATATAAAACTACTATTATTATTATTATTATTATTATTATTAGGTAGTAGCTTTGCGATTTTTAGCTTAATATAACTATCGATTAAAATTGTTATAGTATCTATTTATTCACATATATATAATATTAGAACTATTTATTATTTTATTAATATTAATTAATATTTTAGTCTAATATTTTTATGTTATATTATTAAAATTTAATATAAAAATATTTTTATTGACTAAATATTTATAAAAATAATAAATTTTATTGATTATTTAACATTGTAATATAATATATATATATATATATGACGTGTTCTAAAGTGGATACCTTTAGTGTGACTATTGTGACTATTGTAACTATATTTTTTGACTCAATACTATTGCAACATGTGACTGTTCTTAAAACTAATCTTGGTAAATGTTTATCTATGGTTTAGAGAAAATTAATCACATTAAGAAAAATCTAGTGAACATAATGAATTCTTAATATATTATTAGATAGTTTTTAATATTATCAGATGTATTTTAGTAAAGTTTATATTTTATAGTTTTTTTATTATCGTATCACTTTTTATTCTTTTATATAATTTTTAGCTTTATATTTTTATCTCTTTTAACTCTTTATTTCTATATAAATCACTCTATATAAGTTACTTTTTATTCTTATTGTTATTTATATTTATTATATAAATCAGTAGTTCATTTCATACGTCTTTTTTATCATTTCTTTCACATAATTTTATGTCTTTTATTCTTTCTCATTCATTTTGCTAATGTTTTATACAATTATTTAATAAATTTAGTTAATGACTATAATTCTTTATTTTAGTTTCTAAACAATTAATTCATTATATATTTGGTGATAAAGTCCTAAAACCTAAAATATATGATGCTGTTACAAATTTTTAAGTCTTTTTTTTTTAAATTTTTTTATCTAATTATGTTCATTAGTTACATATTGTTCTTGTCGCTTAGCTTATATATAGCCTTTTTTCTTTCAATAATTTATATTTTTAATATTATTTAATTATTACAATAATAATAAAAATGCATGATGTTATAATAATTCATGGAAAAATAGATGTTATTTTTAATTATTAAAATATTATATTCATATTTGTATTGCATCTAATAATTTTTTCTTGCATTATAGTATTTAAATATAACAAAGAAGAAAGACAAAAAATAATAAACAAAAATGACTACTTAGAATAAATTTTAATTGAATATATTCATAATTTTATTTCAAATTAAATTTATTTATAATTTTTTTAATTGCATAATAATTAGATTTTATATCAATTTCTATATTTTATAAAAGTACATATTTAATTATTTTATTTTTATGCAATGCTTGGGTATAAACCTAATATATATTAAAAGTAAAGCAAAGATAATTAATTATTAGACATTTGGCATTTTCTAGTTTAAGGAATAAGATTTTTTTTTTTTCTAAACAGCATAGTCTTTTATTTTTTATTATGTTATAATTTTTTTTTATCTCCGTATATATAATTTTCTATCTTTTTTATTAGAAAAAAAACTTACTGCCCTACAGTTATCTCGAAAGATAACGAGGTTCTCAACAAAAAATACACTTTTCGTCTCTTGATATTTATTTTTATAAGACTGATTAGCTCCTCTATTAATATTTTCTTTTTATATTAACGGAATAAGCCTACATAACATGTTAAACTGTTGATTTATCCATTAAGAACTAACTAGAATTGACAAATTCTTTTTTGTTAGGAGTCTCGTTATCTTTTAAGAATAATTGTCAAGACCGTTTTGTTTTTTATATTTTTTGTTACCTTTTTCAAATACATTAGCTAAATAATTTATGGTGTAAAACTAAAAAATATTATTGATTTTTAAATTATTTTTATTTATAAAAATTAAATGAAAAATATATTAGTAATTAACGTGTCACATAAGTATGTTCTGAAAAGAGATCATTGATAAAGGAATTAATCAGTCCCACAAAATTAAATATCAAGGACCGAAAAATGGCTTTTCTTTGTCGAGGGAAAAAATTATCAAAGATCATGATGGATATTCCCCTTTTTACTATGTCAAAGGATTTTTTATTCTCATGTTCTCTAAAGATTTATTTCCTTTTAAATTACTCTATATATTAAAATTTTAATATTATTTCTTTATTTTTTTATAAGTATAAATGTCTCCTATAAGAATTTAATAGATTAGCGATAGGCTTTTACGAAAAATATTTTTTTGTCACTAATTCATCATTAACTAGCAAAAAATTAGTGACGCACTAACAACAAACTTAATAAACGGTCACAAAATAACCGAATTTGAGAATAACGATCGATTATCGAGAGATTCACAAACAAGTTTTTTTTCGCAAATTGAGTTATGTAGCTAAAAAGAGAGCAGAAAAATTTTCTCGCTAATTTGTCACAAAATAATTAGTGAGTGACAATATTCTATCAAATGAGTCACTTGGGGTTTAATCGAATAAAAGTAAAATAGCAAAGGATATTGTTGTCATTGTTTCGTCGCGAGTGTTTGATATATAATTAGCGAGAAACAATTTACACACTAGTTCGTCACTAAATAAAATTTGTGAGAAAATAAGATTTAGTGAGGAACAATCTTCCTAGCTAATTCGTCAAAACAACTTGAAATGCATTTGCGATGGACAATTTCTTAACTAATTTGTCACCAAAGTTTTTATTTTTTAGCGAGCAAGTAGTTTCTCGCTAATTTGTCACATAACATTGTAAAATTCAAAATTAGGATAGCGACAAAAAATAGTCGTCGCTAACTCATCACAAGATAAATCATTCAGCTAGGGAAGTGTTCCTTGCTAATTAGTCGCTAAAGTGGAAATATGGATATTAATGCCTTGGATCTAAGTAGCGAGATATTTGCGACCGTTTAACAACTGACACACTTCGTTCGCTGATTTTAAGTCGCTGATTAGCAGGCGCAATACATTTGTCGCTATGTTGTTGCAATTTTAATTTAGCGAACGACTTGACAACTGCAATCTTGTCGTAGAACAAAAGCTATATCCTACCTATTTTGTAGCAAATTACTCGCTAATCTCATTGAAAATCCGTTGCAGAGTTATAACAAATCCAAAGCTAACCAAGAAAATTTTAGAAGTAACTGGTCGCAATTAAGTCACTAATCAGAAGCTTATTTAACGAGGAACTAGCGACCGCTTAACAACTGATAGACTTTCCTCGCTTATTTCATGTTGCTAAATCTAGCTTCCTCGCAAAGACCCTGGTATATATAGCTCTCTTTAGCCTTCTTTTTTAAGCCCTCCGCCATGGCACAAGTGGCCTCAGATTGCTTCACCCTCTCCCAAGCCTTGGCGAGGTTGAAAGCAAGCGACTCCTTTTCACCCTCCTACTTCTTTTTGACTCCCTCAAAGATGCCACTTCAGTTTGTAGGTCAGCCAAAGTGTATCGAGTGGAATTAAGGGGAGTCTTCTCTAATACCCTCAATAAAACAATACGGCTGTCCAAATTCCACCTCGGACAAGTACTTGAAGATGGTTCTTTATGAAAAAATCATCCATACTAATAAAGTTATGTGAAAGGATGTGTTTTTCACAAAATTCTATACCATCAAAGTCCGGTTCATAGACAGTTGTAGACTCAAAAGTCTTACGCTTTTTAGGCTTAGGCTCAGGAGTAGGGGTGCCAGAGAAATTTTTTGACTACCAGGAAGAGTGGCAGGAGGAGTTGGATCGGGAGTAACTTTAAGGGAGGCAGATGCACCCAAGTCCGACTTGGAAGGAGAAGGAAGGGCGCCTGACTCACCGACTTCTTTTAGTTGAATAGTTCGGGCAACAACATTCTTCCTAACAAAACGAAAAATTTTCATAGCAGCCGGCTTTCCAGCCATTGTTTCTACATGACATCAAAGTCGGATCACATTAGCCCAACAAAACAAAATTGTATCTACAAAATGAAAAGAATGCTACTTAACTCTAATTGGATTTGGCTTGGATTTTCTAAGTATTTATTGGTATTCATATAAGGAGCTCGACCTCAACACTCTTGGAATAAAGCGACTACACTCTCCTCGACCTCATCCAAATTATCCAATTATTCTTAACAACTACATGATTTTTCTCCCAATACAAGCTAAAAAGGGGCTTATCTCTCTCATCCAGAAAGAAAAGTCTGACACCTCAACATATCGAATTTTAAAGAAGTAATTTTTAAAGTCGTGGAAAGAATCATCAAAAAATAGCAAAGACCTTCCTCCCTTGAACAGCCCGGAAAGAGACCTAGCCTTACTTTTTGGAACTAAAAGGTTTGGTAAGAACAAAAAGGTAAAAGAAAATCTTAGAAAAAAGAGGGACGTCAAGTTCACAGCAAATAAGTTGATAAATTTTTAACAAAACCCAAGAGTTAGGGTGAAGTTGGGAAGGAGCAACATTACAGAGATTAAGAATCTCGATTTCAAAGTCGATAAAAGGAAGACTAACTCCCAACTTAGTTAAAAAACAGTCATACACAGACATGAAATGGCACTCTGATTTCTCAAGTCGGAAAAAAACAAATTCTCTCTTCAGGATCGGCAACTACAATTTCGTACTTCCTCTCATCCTCCCGATTTATACACAACCTATGGTGTCTACGAAAGGTCTCAGCATACTCATTATCAATAACAAAAATGACAGAAAGAACAGATACATCTACCCAAGTTAAGTCAAACGGGGCTTTAGACGACATGTTGAGAATTACTGACGGGGACATAAAAGCTATACCTACAATATAATAAAAAGAGATCACTACAAGTCGGCAGGCTAAGTATAACAACATAAACACTTACACAAAATCAAAAGGTTGGGTCGTCATCAACTAAGAACGTTACAGTTCTTACAACCCTTCGTATGCCAAGCAAACATACAAATATGGAAATGGTGTCATCTTCAATGGAAAAAAATGGTACCATTTGGGGCAACATAAAGTGAAACCTCACTCAACTTCACAGTGGCAACAACAAAATTCAAGAAAGAAGCAAATTTTCAAACGAATACGACACATAACCATCAAATGAACGATGAATCATCGCCAAATCAACAAAAATAAATTCCAAATAGAAGTACATTACCAAAAGCACAATCACAGAAGACCAACCTTAATTAGAAAATGAAACGAAGCACAAACAAGCATCAAAACACGAACGTTTCTCTCAAAAGCACGAGCAAAGCTTTCTAAGTCTCATGATAAAAAAATCTTGAACGCAAGAATGGTTGCACGAAAGAATTTGAAAAGGTTGAAAGCGGAAAATTGTTGAGTGCAAACGTTTCAGAAAAAAAAAAGCAAAAAAGAAGAAAGAGAAATGAGTTTGAGTATTTATAAGACACCAGGGACAAAAGAGTAATTTCATGATCCCTCATTTATGGTGCACGGTTACCAAGGTAACCATAGAGTAACGTGCGTGGAACTACGAAAAGACGTAACGTCTCAAATTTTAAAATATGTCGAGTACCCGACCTAGACCCAAGAAAGGCGATTTGTCCGAGTTGATGTTTTAATCCACAAGAAAGCAGTCTGATCTACAAATGCTTGAGTCCGACTTCGTAAAAGCTCGGACTCCAATAGGGGGCACTGTTCATACCCTGGCCCAAAGATATAGCCACACCCAAAATGAATAAAAGTCCACCAAAGAGCGTTGGCCCTATCTACTCCTACCCAATCTCATAGAGGTTAGGCGCAACAACGAACAACTCATTACTACTTATTTAAACAAGTAACTAACTCCTAAGATATCTCCCATTTATCTAGAAATGATATCTCAACAACTTCCTTAAGAAAATGGAACGGTCATCCACCATCAAAGGTGGAACTACTCTAAAAGGTGGTTATCTACTTTACTAGAAATATATTGACACCCTCAGTATATTTAGGACCTGTTCATACCCTGGGTCGAGATGACCGAGCCGGGATGTTCAGTAACAAAGCGATCGACCTCTTTAGGTCAAGCGGACCGAATTCTTTACGAAGAAGTCGG
The DNA here is from genome assembly GCF_003086295.3 of Arachis hypogaea. NCBI lineage: Eukaryota > Viridiplantae > Streptophyta > Magnoliopsida > Fabales > Fabaceae > Arachis > Arachis hypogaea. The sequence continues at coordinate 105,984,980 of NC_092047.1, read as the reverse complement.
CCAAAGCGACAGGAAAAGCCCAAAGAAGGGCCCAACTCAAGGAATACGACCCAGATCCAAAGGCAGCCCAAGCCGATAGAGACAAGGGCGGTTCCACGGAAGATAAGCTGACCTCAACAAAAGATAAGATAAGATAAGATAATCCAAAGAAGGTCACATCTCACTACTATAAATACACTGAAGCACCCAGGTATAACTCATACTCTGATTCTACAATAAACCTGTTTAATACCCGTGCTAACTTAAGCATCTGAGTCTCTTGCAGGTACCCCCCACCCTCCGGTGACCAAGGATCAGCAGTGCAGCAAGTCCAACAAGTCGGACACAACAGCTCCGGCCGCCACCAGCCAACCGGACACACCATCTCCGACCAATACAGAAGATCTCATCCAAGATCAACCTCCAGTTTCAGGTAACCCTCGGAACAGGACCCAATCTACTAAAAAACCTGCTTTAAACCTTTGTTAATTTAAGCATCAGAGTCCCTTGCAGATACTACACCCCACCTCCTCACGAGAAACTCAAATGGCGGCACCTCGACACCCACGGAAATCAAACGTGATTCCAAAAAGAGTTTGGACCTCACGTTCAGGCCCAAAAGTAACCCCATCTCAGATAAGCCACGCAACATATAATGTGTAAATATATCACATTATATCGAAAATTCGCAAGACATAAATTAATTACAAAGTACACAATATTATATATATTTTATTTGAAAAAAATAATTTCATAACAGTTTTATTGCTAAGAATGATAATTCAAAAAATTCAATTTAATTTAATTATATACCTTGCTGAGAGTAAGCCCTAAAGCTTAACAATCTAAATCTAAAAACCAAAATTTTCCAACAATATCATAATTAAATTTATGGAGAAGTTTGTTGTTGGTGGACAACTTTGGGAAGAAACAACCAAGGCTTTGTTCCTTTGCCGATGATGAATAGATTCCCCATGCAGTCGCAAACTCCTAACCAGTAGCATCCTGGACATGGATGGTGTCAAAACTTCCCTTGTGCTTCTCACGATTCTTGATGACACCAACTCGGTCTGTTGCCAACAAAAGGACCAATATGTTCGACGACAGCATAAAAATTTATTAGAGACCAAATTGTCTGATCTAAAATTCTTTGGAAATTAATTTGGGTGTTTATGCATTTCTCAATTAAGACGAACCATTCTCGTGTATCACTTGCAATGGCTTGACCAACCATCTATATTAAGACATAACATTTTAGAGAGAAATGAGGGAGAGAGAGAGAGAATGAGCATGGCCTCATATCAATGTACCAAAGTATCATTTCAGGTTTCAGCCGAAGCTACAATAACTGGTGACAACTTACACTTTGATTTCCCTTTCCACCCAATATTTGCCTTCTCATTCATGAACTGGGCAAGTGAATTGTTTTTAGCTAACGACCTAACCAGAATCTCTCAAATTAATATGTCGATGTCATGTGAGAGAAGAGACAAGAAGCGACCACTGCAGCTCATCTGCCAAGCTGCCGCCGCCGCCTTTTCTCCGCTTCTCTCTTCTCCAACAGTTTATTGATTCTTGTAATAAAATCTCTCTGAACCTTCTCTGCAATTTTATCAAATCCCGGGAGGTTCCTCACCAAGTTTTCGTACACCTCGTCGTTGAGATCTTCGAATATCTTATATAACCTCTGCAAATAATAAAGCGAAATATCTCACGTTTGAGTAGAAGCTAGTTATTGCAAAAATAGGACTATAGAGATACCAAGACATCACCACAGTCAGGTAATTCAGTAATTGTTCATACAAAGGCAACTAACCGTGATTTTGCATTCTACGGGTTCCAACATTTTGATTTTAGTCCCTATGAAATTTTGTATTGGTTTTGGTCCTTTTATTATATTCTACTTTCTTTTGTTTTTAGTCCTCATTATAAATGTTATCATTATAATTGAATTATGCCAAGACCTTTTTTTCTTGTTTGACATGCTTTTCTATGGATATTTGAATAGTTGATTTTGAAGATGCATCATGCAGCGAAGGGATAGAGGTAACAACCTTCCAAGCTATGAGGGTAGAGAAAGGGAAAAGTTACATTTATGCAAGAAAATATTTTACTTAACCAAGAAAGGATATGATATGAAACACACAAAGTTTGTACTTGGTAAGGCAGGTATCAATCTATAATCATAGTGGGGAAAAGAGTGAAAATACATCAATGTAGATTACTGGCGACTCAAGAAGCTCGGATTAAGATGCATACCATCATGTCCTTATTCCAGTGCTGGATGTATGGCGGACCAGTCTGGAATGAGCCGAGTGGTTCACGGTACCACTGGCCATTAAATGTTATTTGATCCATTGCTTGTTCTATACTCAGAACTTCCCATGGCCTCAAACCTGGAATAATTTTTGCCAACTGCAACCTGTCTCACACAATTATCCATTGTAACCAAACAAATAAAAGACAAATTTGGGAGGCAAGATTTAGCCACAAATTAGTTCGAACCAAGAATTGATTACTATATCCATCTATAATTGATAGAGAACATAGTAAAGTTTCTCGCATTATCTATGACAAAAGCAAGTAAGAAGAAAGATATTACATCATCACTTATTTACAGGCTCATTTGTTTTTGCCTTTTCTGGACCAAAAAATCAATTTCTTTTACAGGGGAAAAATTTTTTTAACCTTTGCCATATTTCTTTAAATTTTCAGCATTTTCGAAAAAGCTAACTAGAGTAGTTTCTAAGAAATATCAATATTCCGTTTTTACTTTTTACGACTATATATAAAAATCAAGTTATAAAATCACTTTTTTTTTCTTTCAAAATAAAAAACGAAGGCACCCTAAATCACATGGTCTCAGCATATGCATACCTAAGATGTCTAGGAATGTACTTGTTGGGCATGTGATCCTCTTCCAAAATAGTGGTGAGTTCAGAGCCACTAGCCCAAAGAAATAGGGCATGACTTGGAATTCTAACTCCTGGCCAAACACCGTCATTAGCTTCTAACACCGCTAAATCACGTCTCTTGCTTTCTATAGCCTCTTCTTGAAGCTGCTTATAAGTCTTCTTTTCAAATCCCTTGAGAGGAACCCATGGCGGTATGCCCTTCTGAAGTTTGTGGAGAAGAGCCGTTGCTGAAGCAGCAAGTCTAACTGAAAAAACAAAAAAGAAAAATACAAACCAAGAATCATTTCCTGTTTTTTAGATGCAAAATGTGATCATTATTCACATGATTGTCTTCAATAGATTGTTCACTTGAATTAGATAGTGAAACCTTTTTAGGAGTATAAGTCAACAAAATCTAGGATAGAATCTAATAGTAAATCAGTTTTACTGGTCTTTCAGTAAAGTATTAAGAAACAGTTATCAAGAAGACAAGAATTTTAGCAAGAGCTAGTTTTAAGTGAGAGCTCTTACTTTAGGGTCCTGAAGCAAACAAGTTTGAAATTCATAAATGGTTTTGGATAACAGTAACCTTATATTCTCAGTTTAAGACACCAATAACTGAGGGACGATAAGACCATCAAAGATAGAGAGGTTGAAAAATAATTGCTCCAATACCGTAATTTTTTTTCGTTTTTCTCTGTGTATGAATATCTGAGAGAAAAAGTCACCACAAGTGTCATTTCTTGTGCTCTGATTAAAATACCCATACAGGTTCAACATCATAATATACATCAATCTGATATCTTTCTCCTAGTGCAAATACTTTACCATGCAGGAATATGTGTTGCACTTTCTACTTCACTAAATTCATCATAACACATGGTGCTACTTTCTTAGCATGCCCAGAAATGGTAAAAATAAAACATACTGATTGTTCACTTTACAATTTACATAATAAACGAGTAAAGGATATATCAGATAAAAGAAGGATAAAGATCAAGACTGTCAGACCTTCCCATGTAGCAATTGCACGCTCCATTCCATAAATCATGTGGATTGGAGCCCACTCATCCATATCTTCGCCCCAAATGAAAGTGTTCTTATCAATAATTCCAGCACCCCAAGCAGTTTTAAGCGTAATTAACTCCAGAGGCCCTCGTGTACGACCTAGCCGGTCCTTATAGTACCATCCACCACTCCTCATGATAACTACATTAAATAGAAAACAAAAAATACAACAAACAACCAACATGGAAGCAATGAGTTGACACACCAATTAAATAATTACGTACAAAGTTTAGAGTTGCATCACGAAACATTCAACAAACAAAAATAGTGTTAACATTATATTCACATCCAACCTTTTTCCATAGCAATTAACAAAGAAAAAAACACAGACAAGTATCTTACATAGTCCTTGTCACTTTTTCGCCAAAACGAAAGCATATAAGGTGGATAGACTTTTCCACAACCAAGGCAAGGTAAACCACAATCAGAGTTTTCCTAACAAGGGATCAACAATTGGAACTGAACCAAAGACCTATTCCTACCAATCAATTTACCAAACCCTCGTTGGCAAGTAGCTTATATATTGTAACACATGCAGGTCCAATCACATATTTCACTAGCAAGAGCAATACTCTGAACCTTATCCAAACCCAAGTTTTGGTTCAATGCTATTTCAACATCATTGATAGTTGCCTAGATCTAAACATATGAATACATGCATAAGCAAATATTTCACAAACACAAACAAAACCCAGAACCTTTCAATCAATGCTATTCAATCCAGTCAATTCAACCATCACTTATTCACAAGCCAAACTTTTTTAACACATCTTTGACTATCTAACACAATCCTCCTCTTTTAACTGAACTCATAACTAATTATGCAAAGATTTGCAATAAAACTAAGATATGTAGAGCTTCTTAGTCTTTTTTACACTACAGAGTACAAAAGTTCCAAACTTTATAAAACTTACAATCATAGTATCGCCTCTCAAGGTTCTTGTACCCAATTGACTGAGCAGCATCACTAGGCCTCCCAGGTGGGTAAGGCCGCTGCCTGAACCCCCACAGCCCAAAGAAGAACTGCCTCGCAAAGTCCCAAAACTTGTCATCGGCCTCGCTATCGGTCTTCAGTGCCTTCCTAGGCATTGGTCGCCCATCGGGGCCAGTGACATGCGGCACTGCCTTCCACACCTCCCAATCCTCCTTGTGGTAAGGTCTCTTGTTCTCCTCCAAATCAAGCTCGTTCATCTTGTCCCTGATCTCCTCGGCTCTCAAGAGAAACTTCATAACAGGGCTATTCTTCAACTTCTCAATCCACTCCTCGTTCTCCCTTATCTCTTCCTCAGTGGGATTCTCCCTCTCCTCCACGTAGGGGTTGAGCTCGTCTTGTTTTAGAATCTTTTCTACTTCCGGAGTGTGCCTATACATATTATCAAACAATGACACTTAATCAAAATTAATCTAAAATTAAAACCATCCATCATTTAACAAAATTAAACTGTTATCAAACAATCACCTTGAGACAGCTATTGAAACAAATAAAAAACAGATTAGTCAGCCAAAATAATCTCCATCCAAACATGCCTCTAACTTAACCCTAAGCTGTCTGAACTAAACTAAGTTAGTTTTACAAGGGTTTAATGCAAGTTACAATCAAAATGTTCCTACACATTCAAACAAAAATGCCACTATTGAGAGAAGTATCTTGAAAATTGAATGAGAAGAGTAAGGGAAGATGCCTGTAATCAGGGATGTTCTCGCATTCCCAGAAGAACTGGTGAGCCATCTGAGTGAAGTGGCCAGGTTCTCCATTGTTGGGCTTCTTGGGCCTTCTGCGGAAGAACCTCGGGAGCCCAATGGCGGCGAAGGGCGGAGAGTTGGCGTTGTGTTCGAAGAATCCAAGGATGTTGAAGTTGACAGCAGGGAGAGGGTTTTGGGGTTTGTTGAACCAGTTGCCACCGAAAGGGTTGAAGTTGTTAATGGAAGCCATTATTATTATTATTATCAGAAGAAGAAGTTTGATTTGATGTTACAACTTCAACGTTACAAATTTGGGAAGTACCATGGAAGAAATGGAATTAGCGCAGAGTGAAGTGAACTAGTGCAGTCGAGACCTGAGAGAGAGTGAGGAAAAAGATTGGATGAAAATAAAATTTAAGATGTATTTTTGGATGAGAAAAAAATAAAAGGAGCGACATCAAATTTTTTAAAATAAAAAAATTAGATAAATAAAAAATAAGAATTTAATTACTTTTTAATTAAAATAATAGAATTTACGCTTAATAAAAATTATAATTAACCTTTTATTTTAAGGGAGACACTCACGTAAGAAAAAATGTCTTTTTTTTAGACACAATCATTCCATCAATTAATGTTTAACATATACAGCATTAGTCAAACTAAAATTTAATAACCGATTAAACTATGTTGTTTTTAGTAAAATTAGACGAATAAATCGATTCGACCAAAAAAAATTAATAAATTAAATTTTAAATTGATCTAAATTAATATTTTTTATAAAAATAATTATAATATTTTTATTATAAAAAATAATTAAAATATTTTTATTATATATTTTAAATTCAAAATACATATTAAGATTTTTAAGAGTTAAACCTCAAAATGATTTTTGAGATTGGAGTTGTGCACTAAACTCATTATTGAGATTCTAATTACACTAATTACATCTCTAAGATTGACAAAAATGCACCACATTAGTCCCGAACTCATTTTTCATTAACGACGTGATGACATGGCTTGATGACATGAGCAGTGACACGTGTCACTCCATAGTTTGACCACGTGTAATGATATGATAATGTGATAACCAGTGATATGTGGCATGCTCATGTGGATGATTGTGCCATGTGTCATAATGTTATTTGGCCGCATGTCCATTTGTGCCACGTGTCGCAATAGTATTCGTCCACGTGTCGTCTATTATGTCATCATTGTAGATGTACCAAATTAGTCTCTCACTTTGCATTAAGTGACTTATTTTATTTCTTGAAATTGAATGTCGTGCATTAAACTAGTCCCTTCACTAGTTTTTTTCTCATTTTTCTATGAATTCAAAATTCTCAATATCTTTGAATGTATTAATTTCAATTATATTTTTTCACACGTTATCCAAATACAACTGTTTTTATAAAATAATTTTTCTTTTATCCTTAACCGCCATCTTAGAGTTGATGCGAAGGCATTTCAAGCATCCTCACTACTATCTCCGACCTTTTTCGTCTATTTATACACAACAAAAACGTGTATTTTGTAAGAACAAAAAAATGTTTATTTTAATTATTAATTTCTTATTAAAAACACATATTTTTTATGAATAAATGTGTCTATTCAATCATATAATTCATTTTTTATAATAACATACTTATATATTACAAAATTTACCAATGTTAAATTATTATAAAAAAATTATATAATTAAAACTAAAATTTTAAAAAAATTTATCAAAGCACTTGTATTAAACGATATATGAAAAAATAGAATTGAAATGAGTGCATTCAAAATATTGAAAATTTTTAAATTTTAAAAAAGATAACAAAAATCTGGTGAAAGAGACTAGTTTGGTGCATGACATTAAATTTTAGGGACTAAAATGAGTCATTTAATGCAAAGTGAACTAATTTAGTGCATCTACAATGATGACATAATGAACGACACGTGAACGAATATTGTTGCAACACATGGCACAAACGGATACGTGGCCAAATAGCATTGTGACATATGGCACAACTATCCATGTCAGCATCCCACATGTCACTAGTCACTAGTCACCATATCATCATATCATTACATGTGGTCAAACCATAGAGTGACACATATCACTAACAACCCACATAATCAAACCATGTCATCAGGTCGTTAATAAAAAATGAGTCAAAAATTAACGTGATGCATTTTTATCAATTCAAAGATGTAATTAGTGCAACTAAAATTTTAGAGACAATTTTAATACACAACGCCAATCTCCGTTACTATTTTAGAGTTTAACTTGAATTTTAAAAAGAAAAAGTTCAGGGCCATCAATTTTTGTATTTTCTGGTCAGCACTTAACTATCAAAACAAAAGTGAGTGATCTTCCACCATTAGATGTAATCTCACACCATTAAAAACACTATTAATAATCAATTAATAATTACAAAACACCAAAATTAGTGGCCTTCTAGCATTTCTCTTTTAAAAATAATGCTTCATCCAATTCATTCGACCCATTAGCCAAAGAGCACAAGCATGCATCTTTTCCATCTTCATTCTACGAAAATTCTCGTCTAAACTGGCTCTTTTGGCATCGCCAAAACAAGGAAGTTACTATAAACTCCATATGCAACTATTATTCAAAGATCCACACAGCTCAGTAAACTCTTATTCAATTAAAATAATCATTACATCGACAGTATCAGTATCCTTACCCATAAGATCAATATTTGACAGAAGTTCAAATGTCCTCTTTCCTAAAAGTTTTGATAAATGAGTTAAGCCAAAGAGTACTAAAATTATTTTTAAAAATAACTCAACTTCAGCTACATGCTAATCCTATCATCCAGTCATTTCTATTAAATTATGAATAAAAAAGGCCAAAACATTCAAACATTTCGATATAAGCAGTCTCACAAATATTAAGATTACTCATAAAATTAAAGTGCAGAACTGTAATCTTTTGCAGAATCAAGATCTTTTACTCAGATAAATCTTTTAGTACACTAATTTTAGCAAAATCAAAATATTTTATAATATAAAAGACAGAGACATTCATTTTATTAAAATTAAACGATAAAAGATAAGGTACAAAAAATTATTGTAGCAAAAAAAATAATTCAATGTGATCGATTGAAATAAAGTAAAACAGGAGAAAAAGAGTATGCAGAATGGAAAAGCGAATTTGTCAGAAGAAGATGACTGCTCTTGGGGTTGGATATGGGTTTCTTGAATCGTTGTAGTGGATTTGCAAGTTTTGTTAAAAAAAAATCGTTTTTTTTTATTTTTAAATTTAAGTTATTAAGTTTTTTTAAATAGTTTAAATAATAAATATTTATATTAAAAATAGCTTATTTATAAGTTATTTTGTATTTAGTTTTTTAATTTTAAAATGCTTATTTTAAAGAAATGTGATAAAAAATATTTTATTATGAGACACATCATTTTTTTTTAATTTTTTCATAAATATTGAAATAGCTTCTTAAAAAGTTATAATTTAATTTTAAAAATTGCATCGAATATTAATATTATTATTTTTATAAATCAAAAACTAAAAAAAATAACTTTTAAAATTTCTCCAACAAACCCCATTGATTTAAGGGCAATGTTACGGCGATGATGCTTATTTTTTTCATCATGTGATGAACTGAGTTGGCATGGTAATAATAAAGACAGTTATAGGGTGAGTACAGGTTGGTTTGGTTTGGATTTATGGTAAAATTAGAACCGAACCGATCAAAATGTAATTGGTTCAGTTTTGTTTGGATTTGCGATTTTTGTACATGTACCCAAACCAAACCAAACCGATTAACAACAGATTGGTTCGGTTCGGGTAATTAGGTATCCGTTGATTTTGAAATTCATAAAAAAACCAAATTTTAATCTTAAAAAATCAACAAGTACAATAAACATGTAACATCAATAGAAATAATTCAAACATGTTAAACACCAAATACATTAAAAACTAAACTCATTAAAATTCAAATATGTTAATAGTGAATAATCATTGTCTAATAAAAAAGTTATATATATTTTTAATTTTTTTATTTAATTAATATATGATCGAATTCGTGAATTTGTTCGGGTTCTGCACTCCCCAAAATCGATACCCGAACCAATTGCTAATAAAGACCATTGGTTTGGTTCAGATTGGACCCAATTATTCGTTAGTTCCAGAACTAATTTAATTAATTCGATTCGAATTTGGACAAATAATCAGATACCCGCTATCCATGTTTACCCCTACATTAGTATAATATCTGATAACATTTATGTTGCTATCAAAGATGTGTCAGGTTAGAAAATTTTTATCTGATTTGACTTTCTTTCCTAACTAGATATAATTGACAACAATTAACTTAATTAACAGTGTTTGTTTGACCACTTTAGTTAATTATGGGGCTGATGGCCCATTATTGATGAGTTCTGAAGATGCACTTATTTATTGGCAAAAAATGTGGAGCGGATATTATAACCCACAACAAAATAAATCACTCAAGAACACGTAATAATAATAATAATAATAATAATAATAATAATAATAATAATAATAATAATAATAATAATAATAATATAGAAAAATAGCGTAGCATACGTAATTGTTATTAATATTATGAATATTGGGGATCTAACAGTTATTATTATATCTTATTTAACTATTTTTTTATTATTTTAAAAAAATCATATTTTTTGAATTGTAAATTTGATGTTATTAAATAAAAATAAAAATAAAAATTTTATAAGTTATTTACCATTTAGAATGTATGAAGTAAAAAAATATAAATTAAATAAAATATGATTAAAAAAATTTAAATTACGTTGTTAAAATGTGCAATAAAAATATAAAATCAAGATAAAAATTTATAAAGTAGTTATTTATAAATAAATGTTATTAAATTTATTTAACAATCAAAGATATTTTATTTGAAAATATTATAGGTTATTCTATTGTGCTTATAATTGAAAATTTTTGTTGAAATAACTTTTGTGTATTTTGATTTTTTTTGAAAAATAAATGTAAATTGTATTGAATTAAATTTTAAATTGAGATAAATATTTTTTGATATTTTAAATTCATAAAAAATAAATAAGAGTGTAACCAGCTATAGAAATGCAATGATAAAAATATACAATATTTTTTTAATTTAAAATATCAAAAAGTATTTATCTCAATTTAAAATTTAATTCAATACAATTTAAATTTATTTTTCAAAATATTCTGAATACAGAGAAGTTATTTTATTAAAAATTTTTAATTATGAACACAATAGAATAATCCATAATATTTTTAAATAAAATAAGAGTTAATACATATATTTTGTTCCATGTATAAGGAGGATTTTTTATTTTTATAAATTAAATAAATGTAATAATTACTAAAATAAATAATTTTAAAAATATTTACCGAAATAAATACCCCTCTTATCTCGTTTATACTGTAAACCAGATACATTATCTAGTTTACAGTGTAAACGAGACAAGAAAGATGTATGTTATTTCGTTTACACATGAGATATATGTATTTTTTTTTAAAAATTTGAAAATAATAAAAAATATTAATAATATTAATAATCCAAACTTTTAGCATGCAATTAGTACATAAAAAAAGTTGATAGAAGAGATTAAAATGGATATGTTTGATCAATTTTAGTCCATTTTAAATGATAAAAATTAACACGTTTACTTGGAAACCATTAAACTACCACTATTAATACGGTATTCACTGTTTAAAATTTTAAAATATAAGTTAAATATACATAATTTATTTAATGACCTAATTAATGCATGTCACTATTCTATTGATGTATAATATAAAATCTTTTTTACTTTAAGTTATATTTTAAATATTTTTATGTACTCTCGTACAACAAAAAAAAATTTTATATGTACTCCCGCACAAAATTATCTCGTTTACAGTGTAAATAAGATAAAAAAAAATATTTATTTCAATAAATATTTTTTAAATTATTTATTTTAATAATTATTACATTTATTTAATTTATAAAAATAAAAAATCTTGGATGCGATCAAAATAACTTTCTAAAAAAATATACTCAAATATGAGTTACTTAAACCACATTTATTTTTTACTTACAAAGATTACTTTATTTATTTTACAATCATGATTTTTTGTCCATCTTTTATTAACCAAGATTGGCACACAAGTTTTATACAAAACTTGTCGGCAAAAATAATTATACATGTAACTTTACAAAATAAGATAAAATATGTATGGACATATACAAAGAGTTTGATTCATATGAGCACCGAATAAGTAAAGTAATTATATTCACATATTACTAATTAAAAAAAGTCCAGAAAATTAACTACAATTTAAGCTAATTTAAGTTAATTTGTTGTGTTTTTAGTTTTAAAATTCGAAAAATTAAAGTTGTTGGAAGTTATTTTTTTTAATAATAAATTTCCTATTTTTCAACTAACTGACTTTAGTTGATTATTTTTTAGTTGGTTTCTTAACAAAACCGAATTAATTAAAATCAAATATTTGAACCAATTATTTATATCATTAGTGAAAAATGTAATATAATAACCACTTTTCAATTACGTTGTAAAATTAAATAACAGTATTGAAAAAAAGATGTGAGGGGGTTGTGATAACTACATATTATGATAATTAATTGATAAGCGTGACTAACAAAAAAATCATAACAGAAAGAGTACGTACTCCGTACTCAAAGAGAATGAGAGAAGGAGAGAGCGGGAATGAGTGTTTGAGGGTAAAACACAGTGAGAATGGTGGCCATGCCGTCGGAAGAAATAAGGGGAAAGTGTAGGTGGGGTGCATCCGGTGCCAAGGAAGGTTTTTCATGAGAGAATTTTTCAAAGTCTACAAAGGTCTCCTTTAGAGATAAAGTCATTGATCCAGAGAAATCGAAGGTCTTTGCACTTGCAGGATGTAGTATAGCGACGGTGGTGGGCAAGTAGGGCGATTCCCAAACTCCATGTGTAAATTTCACACTGAAGAAGCCAAACTTTGCTTGACAGAGCCTTATCGAGAGGCTTTAGTGATCAAGATTCTTGATAAAAATTATAGTTACACAGCTCTTTCACACAAGTTTCGGATGGTTTGGCGCATCAAAGGTGGCTTTGATCTGCTTGATGTGGGGTGGTGAAGATCGTGAGAAGGTTATGCTTGATGGCCCGTGGTTGATTGAGGGGCACTATGTTGCTGTAAAACTGTGGGATATGGATTTTCGGCCATGTGAGCAATCCTTCGGATCTACGCTTGTAAGGGTTCGGATTTCGGGGACTCCCAATCTGGTGCTATCAGGAACAGGTCATGATGCGTATTGCTTCTGCAATAGGAGAGTCCCCATCAAAGTAGACCTAGCCACTAAGTTGGCTGAGAGAGGACGATATGCTCGAGCATGTGTTCAAATAAATTTAGGACTGAGCATATCATTGTGGAAGGCGTAACTCATGTAGTGGAGTATAAAAGTTTAAATTTAATTTGTAATTCTTGTGCACATTATGGTCACGATATGGCACAGTGCTTGGGTAGAGACTCAAGGGAAGGAAAGAGCGCTGATTCCGATGCCACCAAGCCCTGAGACAGTACAACGGCAGTGCCACATCCTGAGCCCAAAATTCATAATTTAAATGAAGTAGAACCTGATGTAGTAGGTGGCGTTACTGGCAAGAATCCTGCACCGAGTTTGCAAGAGGATTTGGAGGCTAATAATTTGAAAGGAAATAACGTTAAGGATGTTTGCATGCATGATGAACCAGGATGGGAGCAAGTTGTGAAGAAAGGTAAAACCAAGTTGGGCCAGAAGCAATCTAACAAGGTCCAAAGAGGCACTCAATCCAGAACCAATTCGGGTAGAGTAATCAGGCCCACCATCCACTTTTCTCACACGGATGGATCCAGCTCCTATCGCGCCGGGGTCGGGTCACGAGTCAAGGTTGGACACATCGCTTCCCGTGTTGGTGAGACGTCGATCTCCTCAACTCGACACACCACAGTGCCTTGCGACTTCTCTCTCCGAAAACGACCAAGGCCGACGTCCCTACAGAGCTCGCATGTTGAGAAGAGTGGAGCCACATCGGGGGAAGCATCGTCATGTCTTCTTGAAGCCGTGAAGGAGAGTGTTACCGTGGCGGTTCCATTGGAGAAGGAAGGCGCATTGCCGACTGTTGCTGCGTCGGTAGGCGGGAATAAGGAGATATTTCATGGAGATCTGGCAAAGACGAAGGTCACGGGAGTCACTTCCGCTGGGCAAGCCTCGGTATGAGGTTGGTGAAGCACTTTGATTTCCTTGTTTTATATTTTTATATTTTATATTATGGATAGTTTAAATATAATAGCTTGGAATATTAGGGGTGTTTCTAATAAGTTAGCCCTGGTGAATTGTAAAGAGCTGGTTAGAAAATTCAAACCTGTAATTTTTATTATGGTTGAAACTCACTGTCCTTTTCAACACTTGAAACTGTTATGGGAAAGACTTGGTTATCACCCTATCAGTATAGTGGAGGTGTCAGGACATAAGGGGGTATCTGGTTCCTTTCTGCAATACAGGGTGTTCACTGCAAATGGGTTGATGCTTTTGATCAGTGTGTTACAGTTGAGATTCAGGTAAATAATGTGATTTGGAGGTGCAGTGGTATCTATGGTAGTCCTTAGTTTAATACCAGAGTTCTGCTATGGGATTATCTTGTTACTCAGTCCTCGTCTTTCTGTGGGCCATGGATTATTCTTGGTGATTTATGAAGTACTATTCTCACATGAATCTAAGGGTTGCCTCTTCTCGAGTCGCCATGCAGATCAGCTTGCTGCCTCTTTAGGAGATAGTGATCTGTTTGACTTGAAGACTATTGGAAGACGATTTTCTTGATACAGAAGGGTTAAAAATGGTGTTGAGGTGGCGAAAAAACTTGACCGGGTTTGTATCAACAATGGATGGTTATCTCTCTTTCCAGAGGCTTATGCAGAAATTTTAAATAGGTTTCAGTCTAATCATTGTCCTATCCTAGTGCGCTGTACAGGTCGTCCCCAACCGAAAAAGAATAGACCTTTTCAGTTTATTACGGCTTGGGCAACTCATCCGGGGTACAGAGATATTGTGAACCAGTCATGGCAGGTTGGCTACAGAGAGATGCATGGCAAGCTTTCAGAAGTGCAGAAGAACTCTTTGGAGTTTAATTCTAAAGTGTTCGGCAACATTTTTATTAGGAAATGCGAATTAGAGAGACAAATTAATTTCCTTCAGAAGCGACTAGAAGTAATGGAAGATTTGTCTATGCGGTAAAAAGAACAACAACTGATTGAGGAATTTAATAACACGCTTGTGCAGGAGGAACTTCTATAGTTTCAGAAATCCAGAGAACAGTGGATAAAATTCGGGGATAGAAATACCAAATTCTTTCATGTCCAGACTCTTGTGCGGAGAAAACATAATAAGATTCATGGTCTCTTTCTTCAAGATGGGGTGTGAGAAACGAACCCAGATATCCTTAGAAGGGAAGCTGAATCCTTTTATAAACGCCTATTCTGCCAGTCGGAGGATGTAGATTTAGGTTGTCTTGGTGATGTGCCGCTGCCTTTCCTGAATGATGAAGCCTATTGTAGCCTCACAGCGCCAGTTACTCTGGAAGAAGTTAAGTCGACTGTTTTCAGTATGCATTCTTTTAAGGCGCTGGGCCCTGATGGGTTCCAAGCTTTCTTCTTTAAAGAATACTGGGAGATTGTTAGTTTTGATGTTTGGACTTTGGTTCGTCATGCGTTTTCTGGTTTGGATATGGATCCAAAGATGATGGAAACTCTTGTGGTTCTTATTCCAAAGGTAGAAAACCCAATTTTCATGAAGGATTTCCGACCTATTAGTCTCTGTAATGTGGTTTACAAAGTTATAACGAAGGTTCTGGTCAATAGACTTCGTCCCCATCTCAAAGAGATTGTTGGGCCCCTTCAAGGAGGGTTTATCCTGGGGAGAGGAACTCCAGACAACATCATTGTAGCATAAAATGTTCTCCATTTCATGAAGAAGACAAAGTTAAAAACAGGCACCCTGGCCTTTAAGATTGATATGGAGAAAGCGTACGACAGAGTGGATTGGGAATTTCTGAAACAAACCCTTGTGAGTTTTGGCTTTCCTCATTTGACAATCAATCTGATTATGCATTGTGTCACTGCTTCCTCCCTGTTTATCCTCTGGAATGGGGATAGATTAAATAGCTTCACTCCGAGTAGGGAGCTTAGACAAGGAGATCCTATATCACCGTATCTGTTTGTGCTGTGTATGGAGAGATTGTCATGTTCTATTAATCAGCAAGTTGATAGGGGCTTGTGGAAGCCGATTGTAGTTTCTAGAGGGGGTCCAAGAATTTCTCATTTGATGTTTCCCGATGATTTGCTTCTTTTCTGTAAAGCCGAAAAACAGCAAGTTCAGACTGTAATGGTAGCTTTGAAAAATTTCTGCAAAGCCTCTGGGATGAAGGTTAATGTGGAGAAATCTAAAGCGCTATGCTCCAGGAATGTTTCAGCGACAAGAAAAGAGATTTTCACTGGAGTGTCCTCCATCAGATTCGTCCAGAACTTAGTCAAGTATTTAGGGGTGAACCTTAATCACTCTCGGGCAAAACGCGCAACTTTCAACGATGTTCTGGACAAGATTCAGGGAAGGCTAGCCAGCTAGAAAGGGAGATTGCTTAATAAGGCGGACAGACTCTGTTTGCTCAACTTGGTAGTGACTGCGATTCCTACTTACCACATGCAGGTATCTTTCTTCCCTAAAGGGGTAACTAATAAGATAGAATCCATGATGCAAAACTTTCTATGGAAAGGTCAAGCTAATGGTAGAGGCTTGAATCTAGTTAACTGGAAAGTGTTGGTCATCCCTAAGAAGTTTGGAGGTCTGGGAATTAGAGATCTTTTTTGTGCTAATATTGCTCTTCTTGGAAAGCTAGTTTGGTAACTTTTTCACCATCCTGACAAGCTATGGGTTCAACTGTTGACGGAGAAATACCATTCTTCTAAGGATGATTGTTTCAGTTGGTCTCGAGGAAGGGGATCTTATGTTTGGAAGAGTATATGTTGAGCTTGGGATATCCTGAAGGAAGGTTTTATTTGGTGCATTGGGGATTTAGAACAGAACTTTTGGTTTTCTAAATGGAGAAGAGAGGGGCGACTGTGTCAGGAGATGGATTATGTTCACATTTCTGATTCGAATCTCAGAATCTTAGATCTTTGGTCATCTGGACAGTAGAACCTTGAGAATATCTATTCTCTTCTACATCAGTCTCTGCAGATAGGGGTGGCAGTGGGGTGGGTAGGGGCGTGTTTTTGCCCTACCCGACCCCGCCCCGCCGTCCTATTACTCATATACTACCCGCCCTGTCACTACCCGCCCCTGTAAAAATTAAATAACATTTTAATTGTTACATATTCATATATAAATTAAGACAAAAATTTAAAATTCATGCATAAATTAAAATACAAACATAAGATTTATATAATGTCAATAACTTAAATTAAAAAAAGCTAATGTTTGATCACTATAAATTTAACACCATTATAAAAAAATTACAACATTAATATAAAAGAGTATTCGATCTTTATTTTTGATCATTTTTCACCCTTCTTGTCCTCAAAAGACAATGACAATCAAGGCATACTTTCCAATCCTTTCTTAAAGGATTCTTCTTACTCATCAAGAGGTATCATCACAATCTCAAAGCTCTCCTCATCTGACCTTAACTTGTCATAAAACTCTAGATCGAAAGTAAAGTCAGTGCATCTTTCATATGAACTCGATGAGAAATAAAGCCCAACCATCTTGCTCTTGAATTCAAAAACAGCTATCTAAATGAATAAATAAATATACACACAATCACATTTGAAAACTGCTAGATATGTTTTAGTTTACAAGTTAATTAATTAGTAGCTTACTTTATTTTCATAATAAGAAATCACAAAGTCACTAGAAGAAGATAGCAAGAGAGATTTCAAGGATTGATTCCTCTTAGCTTCCTCTTCAAGATTCTTCAATTCTTGAATCTTTGCTAATGTAAAAGTTGGAAGTACTTTGAAAACTTTACAAAGAAGCATTATAGCATAAGTAAGTATTAGATTGTAAATACTAGTATAAACTATAAAAGTACTAAATTTTTATTGTTCTATTGATCTAAAGCATGAATATGATAGTCTCATTCTCAATCTAACATATATAACTAGTTGCAACATGCCAACATCATGAAAAATAATAGAGCCGATAACAATTTAAAATGAAAAATAAAGAACTGCAATCAAACACATATAAAAAAAAATTGTAATTACAATGTCTCTTATTCTCATTCAAAATAAAAAATTAAAAAATGCAATTAGACACATAAAAGCAAAATTACAATCACAAAGTCTCAAATGCTCAATCAAAATGAAAAATAAAAAACTACTATCAGAGACAAAGAGAAGGGGCTCAATTAACAAATTTACAACAAAATTTTCAATAAACAAATTTACAACAAAATTCTCAATCAAACACATATAAACCCACTTCAGCACATACATTTACAAAATTGAATAAAAAATTGTAAAACTTACAGTCACAGACACAAAGAGACAAAGAGAAGGGGCTCCGGTGACAGGCTCACATGCAATGGCGATGGCCAAGCTCACAGCGGCGGCAACCAAGAGATGAATCTGTGGAAGAACAAAAAAGAACTTAGATCTCACAATATGATGGAGAGGGAGAGAGAGGGAGAGAGAGAAAGTATGCACGAGAGAACAAGAGAGAGAGAGAGAGGAACTTACGGTCTTACGGAGCTAAAAACTGAGCAGCGACGGCAGGCTGGAGCTGCGGGCTAAGTGGCGATGGCGAGGAGCTGCGCGCTGAGCGGCGACGGCGAGGAGCTGCGGGCTGAGCGGTGACGACGAGGAGCTGCGGCGACAGCAAGGAGTGGGCAACGACAGCGAGGGAATGAGAGGCTGAGCAGCGACGGCAAGGGGGTGAGGGACTGAGCAATAGGGGTAATTGACTTTGGCTTTGGCGTCAACATGTTCCGAAAAAGCACAAATTTTTGGCCTGGCTATGTCTTTAGGAGGCTCTTCCTACTGCTGCATTTCGTTTTAGGAGGGGCATTTCGCATACGGATAGCTGTCTACGATGTTTCTCAGGTCAGGAATCGGTTTTACATTGTATTCCGGATTGTCCAAAAGCCCAACTATTTTGGTAAACTTTAGGGATCTCCGAACAACTAGTGGATTTATGAGTTGGTTCTTACATAATAGCAAACAACGTCCCTTTAGATTCTTTTCTGGTCTCTGGTGGATTTGGCGTTCGAGGAATAACGAGATCTTTCATCCTCACGAGCATTGGACCACAGACAAGGTGATTGGTATGGCTTTGTCCTTGGAAAAAGAGCTCCGAAATATTTTTGAGTTGCAACGACTATCTATCCCCTTCACCATTAGTGGCTCTTGGATTCCCCCCTCAGTGGGTACATTTAAGATTAATTATGATGCTAGCTATCTTGACAATGATGCTCGAGTTGGTTTTGCTTGTGTTAGCAGAGATTGAAAGAGAAGGTGACAACGAAGCTGTTTGGGAACAATTGAGAGTCGTAGCATTTTGCAAAGAGAATTATTTGCTATTTAGAGAGACTTTCTTTTAGTATGGGACTCAGGACAAAAAAACATTATATGTGAAATAAATTGTGTGGAGATTTTTACTATTATCAATAATTTCCGAACTTGACATATCTTTGGCAACAACAAAAGTATTATTAGATATTATATATTAAGGTGTCTTTATTATCACTATGCCAACTCAATTCATCACATGATGAAAAAAATAGGCATCATTACTATAGCATTGGCCTTGATTTAATACGTATATCCAATCACATTGTAACACCTAAAAATCTTTATAAAAAAGGTTTTAAACTCACTTTATGTGAGTATCCGCCTAATTTTAATAAAGAAAACACATGTTGGGAAGAGTTCATTTAGTGTCATTCATAATTCTCATTTCTTTTTAGGCTCTGAAAATCCAAGAGAGATTTTTTTTTTCTCTCCCTCCTTCTGCTTTGTCTAGGAGAATTTACATCTAACCCCTTCCTCTCAATAACAAGATGCACCTCTTCTAGATGATGGAAGAGCATTAAAAGACCATGGTTAGTCAACGAGGCATCATGCGCCACCAATTACATTCAGACACAATATATAGAAGGACTTGAAAGTGTAAAATAATTGTAAAACGAAAAAAGAAAAAATAATATATAAGATTATATTTCCAACTAATTAAAATTTGTTAGATTACAATATAATAACTAATTACATTTACTTACCAAAAACACATGTTTATCTTAAAAATAAATATTAAATGACTAATATTTTTTCTCGTATTTATTTTATATTTAAATTTATATTAGCTAATAATTTCTTTTTTGTCACAACAAATATTGATTTCCAAATATTTACCTATCTTTAATGTTTTTAAGAAATAGAGAAATTTTATTAATTCACTATATAAAAAAATTTCAAAACCTTATTAGCAATTTAGCATATAGGATTGATGTGACTTTTGTATAACTTTTCCTCTTAAAATAAAAAAAAATTAACACAATAACAAGCATAAAAAAATATTAGACAGATAAAATAAAATAAACTAATTTCTAATTATTTTTGACAATACCATTAATAATTTAAAAGATTAAATATCATTCAATTTTTTGTAATTTTTAATCGATTTGTTGACTATTTTTGCAACATTTATTTTTTTATTCCTGAAGATTCTATCATTCCTTTTTAACTAAGTACGCCAAATGATAACAATACGGTTTTGCTAGGTAGACAATGACTTTTGTAAACAATATAAACAATGGGCTCTAAAATTGACCCAATAAAATAAAAAAAATACTCCACCCCTAAATTATCTCCTAAATCTTAATATTAGGATAACCATTTGCACACATAGTGAATAGAACATCCAGTCATTATTAACTATACATGAGTAAATCGAATAAAAAGAAAGAACTATCTAATTAAAAATAATGAACATAATCATCTGTATATCTATTGAATTGAACATCCGACATATCCATTATTCACACTCTTTAATATTCTCATTGTCTATCTATACTTTTCCTAACAATAAAATCAAACTCACCAACATTCTATCAATTGTATATCAAACTTTTACTTTCAATATTTAACATTTGAACTCTTTCATACATTGTTTTAAGTTTTTATTGTTCATATTGTATGTAAACTCATCACTAATAAGTTTAACTTTTTACTATATCTTTTTTCTTATAATATTTTTTTTCAAAAAAAAAAAAAAAAAAACTGTTGACCTTTTCAATGATAGGGCCATAGAGTAGATACCTTACTTGCATATCATTAATGAGAGAGCCAATAATAATGATAAAAATAAAAGTGTGGAGTGTATGAATCTTAGTTTGTTCTTGTTATACCAAAGATGATGAAGATGCCTTCTTTTCTTCATTATTCCTTGCCTCCTCCTCGTTCATTCTTCTACTTTTGCTTGCTTCTTCTTCTTCCTCTTTTGCTCTTGCTACTACTCTTTGTAGCACCCTCTTCTTCATCATCATCACAAGACAATAATAATAAGGTAACATTGTCACTATACTATGAGAGTCTATGTCCCTTTTGTGGTGACTTCATAGTCAACCATCTTGTGAAGCTCTTCCAAACAGATCTTATCAACATTGTTAATCTCAGATTGGTGCCTTGGGGTAATGCTTGGCTTGCACCTGATGGCACTTTTCTTTGTCAGGTTTCATTTATTTATTTATTTATTTTTTATTATTATTATTATTATTATTATTATTATTATTAAGGGTTAAATATAATTTTGGTCTTTTAAGTTAAGTTAATGACGATTTAAAATCAAATTAAATTTCAGGTACGATTTTGTATAGAAAAAAAAAGTTCAAGACAAAAAATTTTTTCAACCTACTAAAATCATACTTAACCATTACTAATTAACTATCTACTTATTATTATGTGTATTCCATTTATTTTAATTTCTTTTTTATTTCATGTTCTAACATTGTTGTTGTGGCTCATGAAGTATGATTTGTGTCTATTCTTTGAATCTTTTCACTTTTGGCAAGTCTTCATTTTAGATGGAGAAGTATTTTTATATATATATATTTTTTTAAAAACAAAAATGCTATGTCAATATTCACTTTGTTAATTATCATTTAAATTTGAGTATGATTAGACAGATTTTTAGGTTGTATTTGGTTTGTATTTTTATTTTTTTAATATTTTTTATTTTTAGAATTTTATATAAAAATAAATAAAAACTATTTTTTAATTTTACTTTCTTTTATTCATAAAATTATGAAAAAGATTAAAAATAAAAAAATAAAACAGATATAAAACACAACCTTGTGTTAATAAATACTCATAGGTTAAATGTATAAATAATACAATTCCTTTGGTTTTCTCATATATTTTCTATCAGAGTTTTCTTTTGTTCGAAAAAAAGTTGTTGATAAGATCAAATTGTCACTATTATGATGGGGTTATTTCTCTAAGGAAAAAAAATGCTGGTTAACAAGAAATATTATTATAAAAATAAATATTATGATTCATACTTTCATCTTGTTCTAATAACATTTTTAATATTATCATGAATTAATGGCACTGCCCCTCTAATAAATTCTTGCCCCTGCTGTCTTCTTGCCCCATCTAATTTCTCCAACAATCCACCAATCGGTTAATAATATTAAATATTCACTTTTAATTTTATCAAGATCAATAATTCAATATGCCCCCCTTGTTACCAAAAACAAAAAGAGAACACATGTCTCTTCTTTTACTTCATTTTCAGCTTTTTTACTCTTTTAGTCAGTTTTTTACTTTTTACTCTTTTTAGGTCATCGCTTAATTACTCGTTTTTTTTAGACATTCTTTTTACTCTTTTCTATAACTGTACAATTTAATGCGGGGCCTGCAATACAAAACTAACATTTTGGGCTCACAGGTACACAAATTCTACACTAAAAATATTTAAGTTTTCAATTTGGGCCTATTGGTATTTCATGTTTTGTGGATAAATTAGAAGAAGATAGGCGGCTCAAATTCGCGACGGATTAGTCTTTAACCTGTTGGGTTGGGGGATACTGTTTAGGTAAAGAAAAAGATAGACTAATTCTTTATGTTTCTATGGGAAAAAATAAAACATGTTTTCCATTTTTCAACCTTCTTCTTGAGAGGCACGCAACACCATATAGTTAGAAGTAGTGAAATTCTTTGGATTGCAATAACTGCATTTAATTAGGTTCGAAATTTAGTTAATAATAAATAAAAAATTTTAATAGTGTGTGTGTGAATATATAATATAATTATATGAATGAGTGTTGTAATGTTGTAATATCTAGAATTAAAAGTTATCTAATCCATCTGAAAAAAAAAAATACTACTTTTTAAGAGGACATAATCATTAAAAAAAGGAGAAAATAATGTTTCTTAACAATGTCTTCAGCTTATTATTTTTGTTGTAATGAAAATCGTTTACTTTCAGATGGATGTGTTTTAATTTGTTTTGTCTTTATATCCAACATGTTTTTTTTCTTTCTTTGTAATTGCAGCATGGAAATGATGAATGCTTTCTGAATACAATTGAGGCCTGTGCTGTTACAGTATACCCTAATGTGGTAGGATCCCTAATATATATTTAACAGTTAGTTTTAACAGCGAATTTAAATTGTGTAATCTGCATAAGTATTTTCATATAGTTAATTCATAAAGCATTTTCTTTTTATTATTAACTGTGTCTACTTTTGAAAGCTATATGAATTGTGCTATAGTTCTAATTGACTAAGAATATATAGTTGTAATGCAGGCACAACAATTTAGATTTATACACTGCATAGAGAATCTGACCTTAGAGGGAAGGCAAAACCAATGGGTTAATTGCTTCCAAATGACTGGATTGGCCAAATTACCCTTGGACTGTTATACAAATGGCAATGGCAAAAATGTTAGTTATTTTATATCATTTTTATTGCTTAACTTTCATTTGATTATGGCATCCATCACATGATATTTTCAGTTATGTCTTACATATTTATTTTTGTCTTGTATATCAGTTGAAATGCCAATTTGTTAATGGCTACTCTATAAATGACTAATAATTGTTGCATCAAAGGGAATCCACATTTTATTCGACAACTAGTATTTTTATAGTATTGTTATTACGGGAATATAAATCTTTTAAAATTACGTCGATTTTGTTATGATATTATAGATTATAATACAAAAGATTTATAGAATTAAACTATTTTTACAAAAAGATCATAAAGGTCAAAAGTTCCGTCGACTAAAAAAACTAGGATATCCGTAAATAAAAAAAAATCAAATAATAAGATTTTTAATTATTATTTTTCATGTAAAAAATTTTAGCAATAATTAATTTTAACATTCATTATCTAAAATTTAAAAGAATTTAACGTATATACTTTTACATTTGATTAGGTATTAAGTATGTTGCACAAATAAAAATAATTAATTTTTATGCTTACTATTTAAAAATAATATTTTTTCTCTATGTATATAAAAATATAATTAGATATTAGCATAAAAAAATTATATTGATAATAGTTATAAAATTAACTCAAAATTATTTTTTTAAAAAATAATTGAATCTTGATTCTAGTTTTTAATCACAAAATTAATATTCTCTCTAAATTATATGTGATAAATATTTGAAGAAGGAAGAAAAATAAAAATACAGATTAAAAAGATAAGTAGTAAAATTTTAAAATTAAATAAAAAAATATGTATATAATAATATCTTTTATTTAAATTATATTATATTATTAATTTCATTTTTTGCAGAACTGAGAGGTAGAAATGAATAAACCATGTTATTTTCCCTCTCTTTTATTCTAGCTTCAATGTTCTTAGCTTTTGGTGCTAATTTTTATTATTTTATAGATTGAACAAAAGTTTGCTCAGGAAACTACTCAGCTTAATCCACCCCATAGATTTGTTCCATGGGTAGTTGTCAACAATCAAGCACTTCAAGAGGTTTGTGATTGTTAAGGAAACATTATTTTACAGTAAAAACTCACGTACAGTCATTTGGCTAAATTATTATCTAACGATTTTCAACTATTAATTGCAGCTAGTTTTGGACTTGTTATATTATTAATTAATTCCCTTTAACTTGTTGTGGTTGTTTTAGGACTACCCTAATTTTGTGAACTATATTTGCAAGGCTTACAAGGGCAAGTCAAAACCAGTTGCTTGTAGATCACTTTCCACAAGAACTTATGATATGATGAATGATGGAAACAATTCATTTCAAAAACCGGTTTGTTATGTAGGTCATGTCAAAAATCTGACACTACCATAGTGACTGCTCAAAAGACCAAGCAGTAAATAAATCTCCATGAAAGTGATGTTGGAATTTTGGTTTGATTTATGTACTTCTTGTACAAGAATATAGAATATTATCTCATGTAAGAATTCATATGATCTTATATATATGTAGATGTTGAATTTTATCTTTAATTAGACTCTCTCTTTTTTCATATATTCTATATATATTTAGCCTCACCTTCTTAATCAATAGTAAAAGGTATTAATAGTACACATTAAACAAAAAAATATAAATTCTCTTTTGTTGGTTTCTCAACATAAACTACCCTAATTCCATCTTTTCTTCTTATTACATACTATTTCCTAATTTTAAGGGTTTTTAGTATAATAAACTTGAAGAATATTTATAAATTTAAAAAAAATTAATATTATTATTAATACTTTTTAATATTAATTAATTATACGATTATTAACGGCTTTTAGTTTTCTTCAAATATAAAAATGTTGATGGTTATAAAGCATTGTACCCTTTGACTGAAAGGCACGTACATTAAAAAGATTATTGTATGTGTTCTTTGAATATCATCTGAAGTATTTTGTATGCAAATATATAAAGATATCCTTGCTTATTATTTTAGATGCATATAAGAATTAAGTGTGATTCATATTTTACTTGTTTAAAAGAGTAGAGAATTTTTTATTACCACTAAGTAAAAAATTCATAAATTTTAATATATTTTGAGAGAATATTATCATCAATTCAATAACAACCAAGTGTAAATAATCATTTAATCGTGTCTTAAAACTATAATAAATTCAAGTTCTTACCATCTACTCATTATATATAAAATTATCTTTGTGATCTATTTCAATTATATTTTTATGTGTGCTATTTCTGTTTTTAATGTAAGTCATTAATTTAATCTGTCTAATCTCTATATAGAATGAGGTTTTTTTTTTTTTTTTTTTTTTCAAATTATGAGTGGCCTGGAAAGACATAATCATGTATTGAGAAGGAAAAAAATGAGGTGTTCTTTACAACTTGCACTTTTGCTTTTCAATTGTAATTGAATGAGCAGAAATATTGGAATATTCAACGAAAAAATATAGGGGCAATTTTTAAGTAGTCAATGTTAATTATATTTTATTATAAAATTATTTTTTAATTTTTATTTTTGAAGAATTTAAATTTTAATATTAAAATTTAATATTTATGATTTAAACTTAAAATAAAAAAATTAATTGATGATATTGACTAAAAAAATTTAACTCCCTCGTCAAATTCTATCCAAAAATAGAATAAAAGTTGATAGGAAAAAAATGACCTATATATATATATATATTCAAATGTCATTGGTACATAGCAAGGTTGTGAGAACCAGATCGGTCAATAAACCGATGAAGTAACTGATTTACTAGTTCAATAATTCAATTGAGGTTCAATTGAGGTTTAACCGATTTAATTAAATATTAAATAAAATTACGTAAATGGAACACAAACTTAAAAAACAATCTATAACCTCTAGAGCTCTGGTGGCTTCAATTCCCTTTGAACTTTTCCATTTGTATTACTCATTGACTATCCTGCCTGTTGCATTTTTCATTGCTCTTTACTTGCCCTTCTGCTATGTTTTGCACGGTTCATCAAGAGCCATTCCATTCCCATCTTCACATTCGTCATTCTCTCTACAATCTTCAGGTGGAGATGCATGAGGGACATTCTCCTTGGTAGGTTCAGAAGCATCACTTTCAGATACTTTCACCATCAACATAATATAACAAAAATCAAGCACATAAAATGCACCAAAAATAGATAAAATTCAAACTTGATAAATTCTTATGATACAGCAATGAAGTGATTAAACTATAACAAAATTCAGAATGACAACAATTCAGAATCCAAATGATTATTATCAATTCATACAATTCGTACAGCATTCAACATAATTAAATTCAACAATTTATACAGTTAATTCACCAAAATTCAACATAACAGAATTCAATAGAGCAGAATTGAACTTATATAGCAAAATTCAAAATTCATAATCCCAGAATTACAGAATGATTAATCCATATAATTAACAAAATAAAAAAAATTGAAAAGCAGAAGAACTCAGAAGAAGAAGAACTCTGCATCTGAAGTTGTGAACTCAAATTTGCCCTTCATTGAATAAAAATTTAATTGAAAAAACCAAAAATCCATGAACTCAAATCTATCTAATTCATACAGTTTTGTCACCAAATAAACAAAATTAATTGAAAGAAGGAAAATATTGAAGTACTGAGTACTCACCGTGGGAGAGGCCGAGAGCACAGAAGGTCAGAGCCAGACGACGACCAACGCTTCGGTGACGGTGACGCTTCGATCCACGAGAGATGCCTCGATTCGCGACGGTGAAGCTTCGACCCGCGACGGTGATGCTTCACTACGGCGTTTGTTGGAAGTGATGGTGGAGTTTGTACTTTGTAGGAACTAGGAAGAAGGTTGCAGAGAAACGGAGAAAGTTAGGGTTTGGGAGGTGACTAGAAGTCTTCGAAGAGAATCTGATGCTCCAGCCTTTTTTCCCTTTCTTTTTTTTTAATAGCGCCAAAACGACGCTGTTTCGTGGCTTTGGGAAAAATCGATACTTGCTAAAATTCGGCTAGTTCGGCCAGTTTGCTGGTTAATCACCGATTCGGCCAATTTTTTATCGGTTTTTTACAGTACGATTTTATAGGTGAATCGGACCGGCTACCTGATCGGTTTCTAATTAATTTGGTTGAATCGGTCGGTCCGATTCGATTTTCATAACCTTGGTACATAGCAACCAAAAGGCCTTTTCCTCAATTGATAAGAAAAAAGCTTATTCAAATCATATCTCATTGGCATAAATGCTCTCTAAATAAACTTGTATAGGGAGAAAAAAAATTATTTGATATAAATGGCTAATTTTTTTTATATGAAAAAAATGTGGAGTTTGATGTTGAAATGGATGTGTATAAAATATTTATAATATTGATATGATGTCAGTATAAAATATAAGTAGCGATTTGTTTTTTTTTAATTTTTTAAAATTCAAAGCATGCAAAATATAGATTACGTTTAGAGTTTTAATATATTTTTTTATAAACATGCAACCTACAAAACGCAGGATGTGTTTTACCCATATATATATTTTTTTGAAACTACAAAATGCAGCTTGCATTTTAATTAAAAAATATTTTAATCGAGAACCTTGTCTATAAATATTATTGTCAATTCTTCTGTCTTTCATATATACCTTAATTCCATTCATCTGTTTTTCTTACTTGTGAGTTTTTTTTTTACAATTAGTAGTGTCAAAAAAGTTGAGTGAGGTGGAGTTGAGGTTATGGAAGGTATTATAAATTTGCGTGTGTATTATAACAGTAGGATTATATCAAACACACATCGATCAAAGAGTGATTTTTGTTTGTGAATGTCCGTTTCCTTTGCTATTCCATGCACCATGAGTTTTGTAGAGTTGCAAAATAGTCGTTGTGAGAACATACAAAGTCACATTTCAAAAAGGGTGAGCAACATTTTATACAGGAATCCTGTACAAGTATTTGGTGGACTGATACAGTTTCAAATAATGTCCATCACTGACGACGCATGTCTGCAGCAAATATTCTATATTTATCAACAAATCCGATTTCACGTGCCAACGATAGAGTTGTACGTTGAGTTTAAACAGCATATGGGGCAGGACGCGGTTGGTGAGGAGGTGAATATGGATGAGTTCGGAGATATAGATTGAGAAGAAGATAACAACAATAGTGAAGAGGAATTCGAAACCAATTATGAAGTCGATGACAAAACGAAGATGGAGACGCGGCAGGCAATCTCGCGGTGCAAAATGAAACAGCTACACTTGTCAACTAGCACCCTTTTAGTGTTCCGTCTTTTATGCAAACTTTGGATCTCGCAGCCATGCATGTCTCAGAATTTCTTAAATATGCGAATATGGGTATATTATGTTTATTAATTAAAGTTACCATTACTATTTCTTTATTTAGCCTTGACCGGCTAATGGTGGTTCGGATTTCATAGGAGAAGACAATGTTGCGGCGATATACGGTTGCGTATCACTTTTATGATTTCAAACAACATTTCGGTTTTCACGCGATCAACTGGTTTCAATGCTTGCAGCAACGATTCAAGGAACTGAAGGCACTCATTGTTGATTAGCTTCTTGATCTGATTTTCTGAGAGATCAAATTGAAACAAGATCTTAATCGCAGTTTCAGTCAGAGCTAGTTGTTCTTCTTCGGCACTATTGTTCTTCTTCATCATGATTGTAGCTAAGAGCTCTATTATGTTGCACCTGAAGAGATTTATAACGAGAGAGACAGCGACACTAATGTAACGAAGCGACAGCAGTGAGTGCGGGAGCAGTGGAACGAAGACGGTGCAGCGAAAGTGGAGAGAGAAGGTTGGTGAAATGACGGAGGTGAAATGGAGAAGGCGAATTGGGGTTGATTTCTATAGGAAAATGTGGGTGAAACGAGGGACGCGGGAAGCAAACGCGGGTGTAATTTTTTATTGATAAAAATCGACGGCAACTTCGTCAATTTCAGTTTAAACAAAAATCAACCTCTGAACCGTCTATTTTATATAATAAATCTACACCATCTATTTAATTTCGAAGAGGAATCTCCACTGTTTAAATTTATCGATAAGGAAAATCGTCGATATTACAAATATTAAAATAAACGACTCATCCATCAATTTAAAAGAAAATATAAAGTTGTCAAAATAATAGACGACCTGGTCGTCGATTTTAATATTTTGTTTCAAATATTTTTTTTATTTTATTGACGACAAGTCGTCGATAATTACACTATTTCTTGTAGTGCTAAAGGATGCGGGTATCACTTCTTCTTCCTTCCTTCGCTTACAAAACGCAGAAACAAGCACTTCCTCTAATTCCTTCACAATCAAACGCAAAACATAGATATAAAGACCCCCTCACATACATGTGTCCAACATGTAATCTTGCATCTTGCAAAACGTAGTTTACGCTTTGCGCTCATGAGAATTTGCAAGATGGAGGTTGCATTTGGCATCTTCTAAGGTAGTCAAAGTCCAGGTCTTGTCTGTAGAAGAATATGTTTCACATTGTGGTTTCACCTCCCAACAAAATGCAGGTTGTATTTTGCATCAACTAATTTACTTTTTTTTTTCTTTTCTGCTAAACATAGATTGTGTTTTTCAGACTTGTGAATTTACATATTTACATTTACACATAACACACTATATACCAATATATTTAAATTACACCACTTTTTACTCTATTATTAAATTAATTTCTAATATAATTGATAACTAATAAACTCATACTTTATATAAAGACATATATAGTATCTACTATAGCAATGTAAAGTTCTTTTATAAATAATTCATCAATATTTTTATAGTTGCTTGAATAATATAAAAATATTTCATGGCTCCAAAAACAGAATCAATATCAAATTTATTGTATCATCCAAGTATCCAACCATTACCATAAATTTCACCATCACCGGATAGGAAGAATTGGTGTCATAGATAGCATAAAATATTAAAATCTTGTATATATGCTTCTACTTGAACACGATATTTCATGAAAGCCAAAATGGAAAATAAAAATTAAACTAACTGGGTAATACTAGGAAGACAAAAAAAAAAGTCAGAACTTGCTTTATTTAACATTTATTAATTATCGCAACAATTAATAAATACTAAATAAAGTAAATTATGACTTTTTTGATTGATTTTCTTTGGTTACCAAAACATTTTCGAAACTAAAAACATTGTGAAGGACAAAAAGAATTTACGCAATTTGCGCGTTGTAAGATGAGCCAGAGAGAAGAGCAAAGGAATATATAATAAAAGACAAAATTTATATGAAGCTAACAACATAACAAAAAAAAAAGGCTTTTTATGACGTTTTAGCTTCTATATCCTTAGAATTTGTTTTATTGTATTTATGGCCCTCATTCTATAAAAAGAAAACAGAAAAAATAGGCCTTTAGCTATATTTATCAAACTAGTAAAACTTAGGAAATGAACCAATTAATTTACTAACACATCAAATTGTTAGGTTGAGTATTATTACTTGTGTATAATGATGATTTTTTTTTTGAATACTATCATAAAGATTTTGTAATTGTCTTTGTATGAAATTTTTTTTTTTGATGATGGATTGTATGATTAGATTTTAATATGATATAAAAGTGTTGTCTTTATTTAAAGTGTGACTAAATAAATAAATCACACTTTTAAATAAAACATCTTCATAAAAAAATATTTTTACTATTTTCATTTGAATAGTTGCTTTTTTTTTTGGTGCTGCTGTGTATAATGATGACGGATACCCTTTTTGAAATATAAGTTATACAGCTAATGAATATATAAAATAATGTTAAAATTATATATTAGTAACTATACTGGTCAAAGATTTAATATTTAAATCTATGAAAATATATTACTTCTTTTACTTTTTACTTTTTTTTTTTAAATTAACTAGAAACATTATAATTAGAATGTTGGATTACTTATGTACCGTTCTCATGGTAGCATTCCATTATTGTCTTTAGACAATAGAAAGAGAGATAATGAACACAAAAAACATATACAGAGTAAAAAAAAACAATTAAAAAATGTATTCTTTTTCTGAAACAAAATTTTAAGATAATTTTATACTTCGAAAATAGATAAGTAAAAAAAATGTGTCACATGATTTTCAATTATTTCTCTATAATTAAAAAAAACCCCAAAAAACTAAAAATGAGCTCTACCATTTAACATTATCTCCCCTTTTCTATAGGAACCAAACAGTACAGAAGAGGCAGCTAAAACCTATATAATGTTTTTTTCTAAAAAAAATCAATTATATTAAATAATTTTTTTCCAAAACTAATTTGGGTTGGCATCCATTTAATCAACCATAGAGAATTTGAATTCCGCCTTTTGCATGCAACAGCACATTAGTTAGCGGCAAATCTTTGAATGAAATTCAGATTTGCGACAGATTAGTCATTGACCTGTCGGGTTGAGCCATATATGCGCAAAGAAAAAATTTTTCTCCAAGATTCAAAAAAGGAAACTCTGTACAGCAAGCATCTCACTTCGCACAAACCCCTTTGCTCTCATATATAAGAGACGTGTCAAACCAAATATTCTTCCAAATTTCACAGTTTACACACTCTTAAACCTAAAAAACACTGTACCAAATAAGTCTCTAACTTTTCATGATCAAGAGAAAAGAAAAAAAAAAAAAAAAACAAAGATGGTTTCTGTTTCTGTTTCTCCAAAACCAGCAGCAATAACCATTGTGATGGCATTAGTCCTTTTTTTCATCTTCATCTATGAATCAAAGGGTAGTGATGAGATTATTAGTCCACTTTTTGTTGCTGATCAGAATAATAATAAAGTTAATCTCTCAGTGTACTATGAAAGTTTGTGCCAACCTTGTGCTACTTTCATAATCAAGAATCTTTATGAGATATTCAACACTAATCTCATCAGCATTGTGAATCTCCAATTAGTCCCTTATGCCAATTCTCATGTCAATGTCACCAACAATTCCATATCATGCCAGGTTCTTGTTACTTTTAGCTCTAATTATATTATCTTCATTAATTTTGTGTGTTACCGGGAAAATATTGCCATTATTGATTTTAGTTTTGGTTGCTCTAGAGTGGTGATAGTTGATTACTTAATTGCCAACAGCTCAATTATATGAGAGAACTTAGAACTAAAAGGAAATGAGTTTAATTTATTTCCTTCTATTGATTCAAGAATTGATGATAACAACAATGTAATTAATCACTGATGCATTGCCACTCTTCCTTTTCACTTATTTTTCCTTACATAAAAAACTGAAGTAGACAAGGAAGTACAAAAGTAATTTATTATCAAGATTCAGGAGACTCAATAATGCTTGACTCATATATATGTTTACTATCTCAGTAAAAAACCATGACAGTTTTGTTCATTTCTAAAAGAAATTCTTATAACCTATCACATTTTGAAGAGGAGAAAGTGTAAGAACTAACTTTTGGTTAGTCAATATCGATAAGTAAAGTTTTGGTCTCTAAGATTTGAGATCAAAATTAAAATTGGCTTTAACATTTTTTTTTGTTTAAAGTGATCTTCAATGTTATATTTAATATTAAAATTATCTTTTTTGACAAATTTACTCTTTATAAAATTTAAAAATAAAAAAAAAAACTTTAATTATAAAATTATTATTTTTTAGAATATTTAATATTTATAATTTATAATTTAAAATAAATAAAATAATTTAAAAAATTAAGTGATATTGACATAGAAAGTGAGCTTTCTAATATTATTTTTATAAAAATAAATTAAATATTTGTATTCACTATTTTTCTTTAAAAAAATGGTTTTCCTTTTGAAAAGGGGGTTAAGCGGTTAACTTTAACAAGACTTTGAATTTCTACTTTTTTTTTTTTTTAAAAAAAATAAAAATGTGGACACCAGGCTTTGTTTCTGTACCACATTTTTAGACATGACAAAATTTCATTTTCATGTCAAGACTAAGGGACACCCCACATTACAATCCCACATTATAACTAGTGCAATCCATAGAATATTTATAAAATCTTCCATGATTTCAGCCATTGTTTATTTCAATATTTTTAATTTGTTTTCCTAAGTTTCCATTCGTAATTGGTTTTAAATTCTCTTTGTATTTGGACAAATATCTAACAAGAATACGATGTATAATCTTCAATGTTTGATTCACACTAATTATGCATGATAATTTGGCAGAATGGACAAGATGAATGCATTCTAAATTCTTTGGAATCATGTGCTATGAATCTATGGTCTGATGTGGTGAGTATAAGGTTTAATTTCTTCTCTAATTCTTTAAGATAAATAACACCTTAATTTCAAATGCTTTAATAATTTTCAATCATATTAACTGTATACTAAAATTAATTATCAATATAAAATATATATTAAAATACAAAATATATATATTATGATGCAGGGCAAGTATTATGGATTGATTTATTGCTTTGAGTTTCTAGCAATTGAGGGAAGAAGCAATAAGTGGCAGGATTGCTTTGATCAATTGGGTTTGCCTCTTGCATCTATACTCAATTGCAGCAGAGGAAATGGAACAGAGGTTATTTTTACATTTTTTTTAGTTTTTTTTCAGGCTAACTAAGATAAGATAACATAGCAATGTGAATTGGGAGTTTGTACTTGCTATGATATTCTATTTGGTTACGAGAAAACTAATATTTATCCACAAAAGTAGTATAAGAAATCAATTTTTAAACAGATAATATTAGTCAAATTTTGTTATTATAAACTATTTTTTTAGTTTTTATTTTTTGTTTTGTAGAATTTAGGATATAAAATTTAAGATTAAAAAATTATTTAATGTTAATTTAAAAAAATTAACTGTCTAGTTAATTAGATTGTGAAACTTTTCTAGTATTTATTTATTTATTTTCTATTTGACTACCGTGATTTATGGGCACATATTTGTCATTTTTCGTTTCCTAGCATACAGCTACACCTAAGTATGATTGCACGTTTCAATCAAACACTGTACACTATTATGGAAATTCATATGCAGTTAATTTTCATGGAAAGTTGATAACTAAGAATTTGTTAAATAATTTGATAAGTTTAACTAAATTATCATTTAACAACTCTCAGTTATCAATTTTACATAAAATTAACTCCAGGTGAGTTTCCACTATATACTAGAGTTGTAGATTTTTCTAACTTCTAAAGTCTTTTATTATTCCTCAAGAAAAAAAGTGTTATATTATTTTAACATTGAATTTGAATTTAATTATATGCAGCTTGCAAAGAAGTGCATTGATGAAACCACAAAGCTTAATCCACCCCATTCATTTCTGCCATGGGTGGTGATTAACAACCAGCCAATTGCCCAAGTTTGTCCTTTAATTTATCTCTCTTTTTCTTCTCATTCATGAACATATTGGTTTACTTAAAAAAATTAGTACATTTATAAATCAATATATTTGAGTAATATATATTATACTTGAATACATTTTAAAGTAGTAAATGAATTATTGATGTTTTTAATAAAACTTAGAAGGTAAGAAGAAAATAGGTATTTTCTGTATGTATTTTTTATTGAATGATTATAAAAGATAGTGCTACACATATATACAGCAGTGAGTATCTTTACAAATTTGCAATAACAATAAAATTAGTGAAAAGATTTTATAACTAACTTATTTTATAGAAGAAATACCTATAATATGTAAAATATAAAGAAAATGTGATGTAGTAGATTAATTGATTTTTTCGTTCTGATCATTTTGAGTGAGCTAATTTAAAATCCTTTTGTTGGAGTCATGGACTGATGAAGGTGGTTGGTTTAATAGTTTTGATTTTGCTAGATCATAATTAATTATAATTATGTACACACTCATCACAAAGACTAATGATGTTTTTGTGTTAATTCATGATCAGGACTATGCAAATTTCACGTACTTTGTTTGCAAGGCTTATAAAGGCATTGCTGTTCCAGATGCTTGCAATCCTATTCGTTAGAAATGAAATGAAGGATTCAACTTTGTTATCTTTTTTCCACTCTTGTAAATTGAGAGCTATATAATTAAAGAAAATACAGATTCTCTTAAATATTAAACAGTTATAAATTTTTTACTATTGAAAAAAATAAGATATATAAATTTTTGTGTTGAAAAATTAAAAATATGATACTGAGTCTCAGTCTCTCAGTCTCTATCCTAGTACTTCAAAACAAACGCTACCTAAAGACTTGTGTGTTTATGTAAGAAATATAATGCTAATGCAAATTACACAGTTTAGTGTTTTGCATTTCCAATCATTTTCATCACCTTTTTAATATTCCTCATCTGCTCAGTGGTGGTTTCTGCAAAAAGAAACAAATCATCATCTGCAAACATTAAATGTGAAATGACGCTGTCTCTTTCTTCTTACTTTCATAGGTTTTATATATGTTTTTGAATCTGGTCTTTAATGAAGTGGGAGAGTTTATATAACAAAAAGGTATACCAAAATTGAGTCCTCTTATCTCAACCCTCTATATAGTACAAAATCCTCTGTCCTGCTTCCATTCCAAATGATGTTATAGAAGACCAAACTAATGCAACTCATGACAAGAGTAAATAAGCTTTGAGAAAATTTAAAGTTATGAAGTCTATGCTCAATGAAGTTCTAATTAAGTTTGTCGTAAGCTTTCTCAAAATCAATCTTGATGGTCATAAATTATTTTTTTCCTTTCAACCTCTTCATTGTATTTATCATTTCTTTAGCTATCAAAATATTATCTTGGATTTTTCTTCCAAGAATGAAGCTCGATTGATAGATAGCTATTCTATCATTAAGGTGAGGTTTAATCCTTTTCTTTAGAATCTTGGTTATAATCTTATAACTCACGTTGCATGGCAATATAGGTATGAATTGTTTGATGAGGTTAGGATTATTTAGCTTCGGCACTAGTGCTAGTAAGGTTTTGTTGCAAAGTCCAATGAGGCTTGGATTTCTTCTACAATTCTAGATGAAATCACAAACTTTTTCTCTCATGAGCTCCTAATTTTTCTTGTATATAAGGGTTGGAAAACCATCGCTTCTTGAGGCTTTCAGAGATCCGATGTTGTGAGTAGCATTCTTTATTTTCAATCCTGTTAGTGTAGCCATAAAATTCCGGCAATCCAAATCACAAAAATTAGGTTGATTTAAATGTAATCTCCCAATCGGAAGAATACTTACATGATCTTGGTAAAGGCTCTGGAAGTGGTTGATTATGTGTCTCTTTAGGTCTTCCTTTTCTATCTATTCTCCTTCAGAGTCTCTGAACTTGTGTATCTTGTTCTTTCCTCTTCTGATGATGATTTTAGTATAGTAATATCTAGTGTTCCTATCCCCTTCTTTCAGCTGTTGTTGATGGAATCTGTAAACTCTAAATGGAAGGTCCACATAGCCTCGGACCTAAAGGGTCTATTCTGAACAACAATCCTATCTTTATCCATTTTAATGAGAAGAGGGTGATGGTTAGAGTTAGTTCTAGGCAAGACTTCAATAATTACTCATAGAATCTGTTGGGAATAAGGAGTATGACCACAATCGAATCAATCATGTCTCAAATAATTTGTTATTATTATTATTATATTAAAATGTTAATATAATAAGGTCCTTAATTAAATTTAGAGATTTATCATTGTGATAGTGATCATAATATTAAGAGATAAATCTTTTATGATTTAATCTAAATTGTTCTTGGTCATAGGATTATTAAAAAGGACATTAATAATCCGGAAAGATCAATATATATATAATGGTCTTCATTGGATGAAGATTAATAGATCTCATTTATTAAATTATATATATAGATGGTGCATATAGAGATATGACCATTGAACTGACTCACTTTGAGAATTCCTAAATGGTTATAATTACCGTATATTTGTCAATAGGATATTCTTAAGATGAACATGGTAATAGAGTTTCCTTTGACTTGCGACTGTCATAGTAATTAACAATGTATTTATTATACTTTGATTCCGGACACCTAATACCCTAGGGTGCTAGTTGAATGGATATTGGGTATGATTTAAATACTTGTAAAATGAATGATTAGTCAATAAGAAATCCGTCAACTCTCGGTAAAGAGTTTGAGCTCTATGATTATAATGATTGAGATGAATAAAACCTTGGCCAAGGGAATTGAATGAATGAAGAAATGAGTTTCTTAGGTCATTTACAGTTCATTATAACAATGGTAACAAGTTAGAGTTTGACAATTAAACCATACTCTAAGGGTTAACCAAGAGCTGGAAAGATGGAAGGAATTATACTCTGTTCTTCTAAGGTTCTTAGTAAAAATATATTATTTCATACTATCGGGTCGTTGAGGAGTGTTGTTAGACGCCAACCTTGATTAGTAAATTTAGTATAACTAATTTACTACCCGCTCAGTATTGAACCTATGGGGTCACACACTAACGAGTGTTCTAATCTTTGCTGTAGAATTATTTAATTATTATTTTGATTTGATCAAATAAATAATTATATTAATTCAAATGGAATATTATTATATTAATTATATTAATTCAAATGGAATATTAAATGAGATTTGAGAATAATTAGTTATTCTATTTCTAAATTTGAATTATAAATTTGGATGAGATCCAAATCGATTATGTTTTAAATTGTTATGATATGATTCATAAAATTTAAAGGATTCAGATTTGGAATTTAAAGATATGATTTAAATTTGAATTGAGAATCAAATTTAAAATCAGTAACAAATTTTATACTATATATATGTATGTCAAGAGTAGAGGAAAGAGATAGATGAGAATAAAACACAATGGTTTTATTCCTTTACCTCTACACACATAAGTGTATGTGAGCCTAATTCTTGGAGAAGAATTTTATGGTGTGCAAAAGTTGCAAAGAGATTCTCAATTTAGATCAAATGTCTATTGGTCAAGGAGTTAACAGTAAAGGTTGGTCTCGGTGTGGATACGCATAGCGCCTTCGTACCATCGAAGGAGAAAGTGATTTTTACTAGCGTACACAGATATTTAGATCTGATCTATATATTGTATATTATTGGAATAAAGTTTAAGTATAAAATAGATCTTTAAGGATTACTTTTTTTTTCTTCCGCTGCGTGTTATTAACACATGGTAATCCTTCAGAATCTAATCTTCCATGAGTGATTACAAAACGCTCTATCCAATCTCTTGAAGGCTCTATCTTGGCTTTCCCATTGAAGACCACTCCAAGAGAATCTTGTTCCAATGTAGCCTAGATTAATGAACCCACAATTATTAATCCAGTTCGTAAATCTATTACACACTCTTATATTTACTGTCGCCACCCTTTTTTTTCAGATCCATCTTTAATCTCATTGAAATCTCCAGCCACTAACCATTCTCTTGTCATATTGTTAGCTATGTTGAGAAGCTTCGACCAAAAAAGTTTTCTATATTGAATTTGGGGCTAGCATAAACTGCTGTCACATGTATCATTTCCTTTCTCCTTGAAGTTGAACTTTCATGTGAATCTATTGGTTATGAGTCTCTAAAAATGATATGTTAAGGTCAGCTCCATTCCAGTACATCCATATTCCACCCACAAATCTTTGGACTTCTTTTAAGATGAAGTTAGAAAACTCAAGCTGATGAATAACTCTCCTAGCATTGTCACTGTTGCACTTAGTTTCCAGCAGAATAGTAATATCAGGTTTAATTTATACTATTTTATAATTTCTTTAAGAGTGTGCCTAAAGGATATGCTGGCAGAACCCCTAACGTTCTAGATAAGACTAATAATAAAGAACCAATAAAAAAGATTGGAACCAAATTTAACTTAGATGCATCTTAGTGTCCTTAAGGGCACTGATTTCAGTTGTGGTGAAGTCCATTCCCTCCATTAAGCTTAGATTTGGATCTCTTGCCTCTTTATCCATTTCCATGAATTCTTTTTCTCCATCATCCATCGCCATTGGGTTAGGTAGTCTTCCTTCATTTGGAGGAGCTTGAAGTGTTGATTCAATCCCTTCCTCCATCATAATTAGTGATGCAACTTCATTTTCTATCCAATTTTCTTCATGATGTACTATGATGGTGTTTTCTTTTGTTTCAATATTTGAGATTTGCTTTTCTTCTCCTTGTTTTTCTTGGTAATTTTTTGTGTTGGTTGTTCTTTTTATGTTTTCGCTTTTGTTTGCTTTTCAGCTTCATTAGTGTAAACAATTATCGCTGAATCTTTTTATTTTGGAAAAGTAGGAGAAGACAATAGCTTTATTATACAATGCATACAATAGGGGTTTAATTGAAATTAAAATTAAATTATGGGTAATTATTTAATTTTAAATAATTCCTAATTTAAAATTTAAAAGAAATAAAAATTCTGGTCAATTACCTAAATCCACCCAAAAACTGCTTCCCTCTTTCCCTTCGTTGTTATCTTCTAACCCTAATTTATTGGCACCATTCACCCAATAACCCTCTTTCCCCCAAAACCGTCACCGTCACTCTCAGCAATCATCCCACTCACCGGCGGTAGAAGCTCCACCACTGTCAACCATCGTCGGCCCCCGTAGCTCTTCCCCTGCGCGTCTGTCTCTCCTTCGCCGACAGAAAAAGTAGCAGAGGGCCCCATTCATTCTCGTCGCGCGTCTCTCTCTCAGTCGCCGGTAGCCATCAATGCGGAAGGCATGTCCTTTCCTTGTCCTCAGTTCTTTCTATTTTATTTATTTCATTGCTTTTAATTCTGGTTTCTGCATATAGATTAGGCTTAGGACTAGTTAATATCTGTTGCTAGATTCAATGTGTTTGCTGGCTGAATTTTATGGGTTGATTGCTGCTTCCATTGAACTGAATACTCACATGATGCACACCATATGCTCGATGAAATGCCTAAATGAAATCTTTTTGGTTAATTCTTATGTGTGGCCAACATTTGACTTAAATTCTATTCTCATAAGGCATTATAATTTACAATTGTGCAGTTTTATGTGATTTCTAATGATGTTTGAACTTGAATTTTGTTATGCACTTGTTTGTGATTTTTTATCAAAACACCAATTTGGTTAAAAATTCAGATGTTATCAATTGTTTGGCATATTTTTAAGAAGTGCATACCATATTTTATTGAGTGATTTGAATGAAATGGTTTATTCATGTTGGTTTTGAACATAAATGATCACATGCATCATCACTCGTTCTTTGAAGCTTTTGAGCAATTAAAATTAGTTTTCATCAATATTATTGCTTTTTGAACAAAGGGCTGTGTTTATGTGATTATTTTATACTCTTTGACATGAATAAGTGGGCTTCTTTATTATTGCCTTGATTATTGTCTTTGTGCTAATTTTGATTAACTCTTGCAAATTCAATACACAATTGCAGTAACCAAGCTTTCCAGCCTCAATTCACTCTAAATTGCTTTAGTCTAAGTTGTTTGCACGTTAATTGCATTTATTCCTTTATTAGTTACTTAGGCTTCTTAATTATGGAAAACCTCACTTTCTTTTGAGCATATTACACATTTTCAAAATGTTTTCCTCAACATTTTACATATTAGGTTTGTCTTCGTATTATCACTCCGCGGAAGTTCTTTAATGGAGTCCAATTTAGTTGAACCGCTGTGTCGTGTTCCATCTTCCGACGGCAATGAGAATTCATCACATGCACATGAACACGTAGCAAACCATGATGTCGTCGAGGGTGAGAAATCTAATATGGTGAGCAACGTTCGTTGAATGCATTGATAATGAATGGTTATTTTCATGTGAATTAGATGTTCATGCTCAATGCAAGTGGCATGTTTATTTTTATGTTTAATGCTTACCCAAATGCATCATAAATATTCATGATTCAACCAAATTTATGAAGATTTTATGTTCATGGTATGCTTTTATGTATGAGGAATTTGCATGTGTTAATTAAGCATGGCATATTAATGTGACGCTGGATGAAACTAGGTCTTTCTTGGACTAACTTTTATTGGTATATGAATTTACATGACTTAATGTAAATTGCATGTATAAACATGAGATTGTTGAATATGAAAAACAGCGAATGTTATTATCATCATTAAGATTTAATTTGATAATGAAAATTAAATAGCCAAGAGTTAGTTATCAACGGATGGGCGACTTAATATGCTTTCTGCATGTTCAGTTTATAATATACATATAATCACACATGATAAACACTAAATGAGTAAAAAAAACAACTCTAGTCACCATTGGCTCTGAAATCGATGTCTGGACTATGTGCTTGGTAGTTGTATCTACTGCATGTTCATGTATGTGATGTATAGTGACATTGTTTGTGCTGGTTAGTGAGGTTTCTTTTTTGGTCTATGTGCTTGGTAGAATGATTGACTTGATTTCTTTTTTTTGGTCGCATTGTTTGTGCTGGTTAGTGAGGTTTCAAGCAAATGATATATACTAAGGATTTATCTTATCATTTTTTTGGAATTGTAGGCCATGCAACTATCGGACGTTATTGAGGTTGGAAGTAAAGAGATGGATCTTGGTTATGAGGTTTGGACTCTAGAGGTCGGTGCTCATGTTGGCCACAATGAGCCCCACCAATTTGGTGGGTTCATGTCTTTGTTAAGCTCATTCGACAATAGTTAGTTTCTGTTGGACATGACTTTTAGTACGTAATTCATGTATTAGATACCATAGACGAAAACGGTTATCTGATCCAGAAAGAGTGGGTTTATTTTAAAAAAAAATTGGATGTTCGTTTCTAAATATTAATGATGTTCACCGTTATTGTATCTATCCGGATGGTTAATTTATTAATTTATTAGACAAGATAGATGTTCATTCTGATTATATGATCCCACTTATTGATTACACGATTATCCCCACTCACAAATGTTGGATGTTCATCTTTGCATATAACTGGATGTTCAGACCGCGATCACTATAGCGTCTGTTCAGGACGCTTCATGAAATCTTGGCTCAATGTCAAAACTCAAGAACTCAATGCTTAACAAATTCAAGTCATTTGACTTTGAAAAAGTAAACATAAATCTCTGGATAAAGACAGGATGTTCGTTATAGTAAGAATTTGGATGGTTACTTTCACAGAAAAAATAGATGTTCACTTTTCCTGTAACATCTGTTCAGAACGCTTCATGAAAACTTGACTCAAGTTCAAATTTCAAGAACTCAATGCTTAACAATTTCAAGTCGTTCCACTTTGGAAAACTAAAGATAAATCCTTGAATGAAGACATAGATAGATGGATGTTCGGTTTAGCTAGAATATGGATGTTTTCTTTCACAGAGAAAATGGATGTTCACTTTCATGCATTTGTTAGAATGTCATGCCTGAGTGAATGAAGACCAACATATTCACAAAATTACAAAAGGTAAAAGAGGGTCTACAGTTACGTCCTCCTAGTTTCACATAAATAAATTCCCAAGACTAGAACCAATGTATAAGCAAAACAAGCTTATCAAAAGTTACACTCTAGTATGAGTATGCTACTTTTTTCTGCCCTTGACCTTTTCCATAGGTGGTAATCCTTCAGCCCGTCGCATCAACGTCCTCGTGCTAGGTGCTCTGAGTATGCTAACACCTGATCACGCAATTGGTCCTCTGTATGTATGGGCGATGCCGTAAACATTTTCATACCTTTTTACCCACCTGATTCTTCGTATCAACTGCAGAAGTTTGGACTGATGTCATGCCGCTGACACCTGCAATATTTAATAACCCAGAAACAAGATATATAACAGGAC
The DNA here is from genome assembly GCF_003086295.3 of Arachis hypogaea. NCBI lineage: Eukaryota > Viridiplantae > Streptophyta > Magnoliopsida > Fabales > Fabaceae > Arachis > Arachis hypogaea. The sequence continues at coordinate 105,941,809 of NC_092047.1, read as the reverse complement.
AAGGTAACATTTAAAAAATCTAGTCAATATTTGGTACCAAATCCATATTCCTTACAACAACATGGCAGCCCAATTAATTGGTGTTTACAGCCAGCAATAGTGTTTCGAATATATTTTAAATTAGTCACTAATTTCAGTAAAAATTGGTTATTTCTAACTCAGATCAGAACTAGGGTTGCGCATCATACAAGGGTGTGTTGACCTAACAAAATCAACCAAAAAAAAGATTAAAACAAAAAACTGATCAAACATCAACTGATTTAATGAAGCCTTCAATCTAATAACATCAAATTGCCATTCACGATCATCAAAATCAATCCTCCAATTTTCCCTATAGTAAGCACATCGAATTAGGAGGAAAACTATATTCAAGGAACAGCGACGCGAATAGATACTAATTTAGCCACCAATTTCAGTTAAAATCGGTTCTTAGTAACTCAGATCAGAACCCAGTTTTTCCGTCATACATGCATATGTTTACCCAAAAAACAAGAAACCACATAGGGACATAAAAAATATAAAAAAAATCAGACATCAACCAAATCAATTCTCCATTTGCCCATTCAATACGCCTCTTTAATTAAAAGAAAAACCATAATCAAGCAAGCACTCAATCGACTGTGAAAACCAACCATCCGAATGCTTACTCAATTAGGCCACTCATTAAACCGGTAAAAATATCTATCATGAAGACCAACCATCCAATACATGTATAACACCCCTAAACAGAAAGGATTCCATCAGCATCAGTTCAATTGGTCCAATAGACAGGGTGAATCAGTTACCAACACAACAATCATTGATGTCAAATATTCTAACTCGATCCAACAAAATGGCAGCCCTATAAATCAATGTTCACAGCCAGAAACAACAACGCGAATAGATATTAAATTAGCCACCAATTTCAGTTAAAATTAGTATTTGGTATCTCATATCAGGAGCCAATTTTCGTATCATACATGCATTAGTTTACTTAAAAAAAACAATCCGTGTAAGAATGAAAAAAAAATAACCGATTCAATCCTCCAGTTGACCATATAGTAAGCATATTTAAATAAAAGGAAAACTATAATCGAACATGGATATATGTGATGCGTGAGCATCTTGTGTATCTTTTTCTAGTGAATTTGCATCTAAATTGTTGAATTTAATTAAGAATTAATTATATTTTAGCCACTATGGATGCTATTTTGAGTTTTGTACAATACTGTTTATTTTAGGTAGCATTTGGCGGAATTTGATGGAGTTTCTGCAAAGAAAGAGAAGAAGTCAAGGAGATGACCAGCGAATACCGACGCGGATGCATGGCTCACGCAACCGCGCGGAATGGAGGAAATCGCAATGACGCGATCGCGTGCCTGACGCGAACGCGTGGACTGAAATCTGCACAAATGACGCGAACGCGTGGACGACGCGGACACGTCACATGTGCCACGTGCAGAAAATGTAGAAAAACGCTGGGGGCGATTTCTGGGCTGTTTTGACCCAGTTCTTAGCCCAGAAATCACAGATTAGAAGCTGCAGAATGGACAAATCAAGTGGTCCCACCCATCAGCTGAAGACTTGTTAATTAATTCGAATTTAAATTCAAATCTTATTTTAGGAAAAGATATTATTTTAATTTTAATTTTAGAAATTTGATTTTTAAATTATTAGGATTAGTTATAAAAGGGATCCCAATAGGGTGGTTCCAACACAACATTCCACAACATTATTTCATACAAATTTACATTTCATATTCCATGAGCAACTAATCATCCATTGTTAAGGTTAGGAGCTCTGTCTATTGTATGGATTGATAATATTATTTTTCTATTTTAATTCATATTTTGATTTATATTTCAATAATTGTTTTCGTTCTTTATTTTATGAATCTGGGTGGAACGGAAGTATGACCCATGTTCTATTTGAGTTCTTGTAAAACTTGGAAAAACTCTTTACTTGAAAAATAGCTTGAAAAGATATTATCCTAAATTTCTAATTGTTTGTATTTAACGGGATACGTGACATATAATCTCTTTATTTTTGGACATTTAAGATTCTTGTGGCATATAAACTCGAATTTGATCATCACCCTCTAATTGGAATCAATTGACCAAGGAATTGGCAGTTGATGAATTTTAGAGGAGACTAAGAAGGTCTAAGAAATTAGGGTCTAGTCACAATTAGTTTGTCATGAATTAAATCTCGCATGATTAAAATAGTTAATAAGAAAAGTCAATCCAGAAAATAGATAACTCTAAAACCTTAACTGTCTTCTCCATATATTATTCCCATCTTAATTACTTGCCCTTCTTTAATATTTTTGCTATTGTTTAATGTCTTTAAACTCCCAACACTATTTTCTGTTTGTCTAATTAATCCTATCAAACGCTATTGTTGCTTAATCCATCAATCCTCGTGGGATCGACCCTTACTCACGTAAGGTATTACTTGGTACGACCCGGTGCACTTGCCGGTTAGTAAGTGTGGTTGTAAATCCCGCACTAAATTTTTGACACCGTTGCCGGAGATTGACTGTGATTAACAACTATTAGTTGTTTGATTTTTTAGATTAGGCGTTTTAATTTTAATTTTATTTAAATATTATTTTATTATTTTTTCAAAAAAAAAATATTTTTTTAATAAAATTTAAAATTTCGGTTGTTTTCTCTTTTTTTTTCTTCGTTTCCCCTGTTTCGTTTTATTTTTTTTTAGTCCGTTTTTATTTTATTATTTTATTCCATTTTTATTTTATTTTCATTTTATTTTCGTTTTTTGTTTCCGTTTCCTTCCATTACTTTATTTATTTATTTTTTTTATATATATTCTATTAGTTTGTTTTTATTTTTTTGTCTTTAATTTAAAAAAAATATATTTAAATAAATAAACTAGCACTAAAAATTTATTTTTTTTATTTCTGAATTTAAGTTTGGTGTTACCAGTCAATTTTATTTTAATTTTTCTGTTTATTTTTTTTAAATTTTCGAAATTTTTTATTTTATTTATTTATTTAGTATTTTTATTTTATTATTTTACACAAGTTACCTCACAGGAACTTCTCTGCACTCTGACGTAGAGAGTCCCATTTTTTCTTGTTTTTTTTTGCTTGTGTATGCGCAGGAATAGAGACAAAGAACATCTCTTAGACTTTGATCCTGAACCTAAAAGAACTTTCAGGCGACGTTTGCAACAAGCAAGACTTTGCAAGGCTGCAGAATCCACTATGGCAAATAATAATGCTAATGCCAATGTGGTAAATCCGAATGGGAATGATCAACAGAGGAGAGTGCTTGGCTCTTATTCTGCCCCTACTGCGGATCTTTATGGAAAAAGTATCGTGGTGCCTCATATAAATGCAAACAACTTTGAGTTGAAGCCACAATTGGTCACATTGGTGCAACAGAATTGCCAGTATCATGGACTTCCTCATGAAGATCCAAATCAGTTCATATCTGATTTTCTGTAGATATGTGATACTGTGAAGACAAATGGAGTGAATCCAGAGGTGTACAGACTCATGCTTTTCCCGTTTGCTCTGAGGGATAAAGCAAAGCTATGGCTAGATTCCCAACCAAAGGAGAGTCTGAATACTTGGGAAAAGGTCGTTACTGAATTTCTCACTAAATTTTTCCCACCAAAGAAGCTGACTAAGCTTAGGTTGGAGGTTCAGAATTTCAGACAGAAGGAGGGTGAAACTCTTTATGAAGCTTGGGAGAGATACAAGCTACTGACTAGGCAATGCCCTCCAGACATGTTCTCCAAATGGACCCAACTGGATATCTTTTATGAAGGCTTGGGTGAGATGTCCAAGATGAGCTTAGATACTTCTGCAAGCGGTTCATTGCACAATAAGAAGACACCAGAGGAGACTATTGAGCTGATTGAATTAGTTGCAAGCAACCAATATCTCTACTCATCTAACAGGAATCCTGTGAAATCTGAGACCTCTCAAAAGAGAGGTGTGTTGGAAGTAGAAGCTGTTAATGCTCTTCTTGCTCAGAACAAGCTTATGTCTCAGCAGATAAATCTACTTACTCAACAGATGGATGGCATGCAAGTCTCAGCTATCAACACTCAAAATTCACCCCAAGATACCTCCTATGACATGACAGGTAACTTTATGCAAAATGATAATTATGATTGTGCTCAATCCTCTTCTGAACAGGTGAATTACATGGGGAGTGGCCCTAGGAATCCCAACAATGATCCATATTCTAAGACATACAACCAGGGATGGAGGAATCACCCAAATTTTGGGTGGAGAGATCAACCTCAGGGACCTCAGAACTTCAACAATAGCTCTCAGGGCGGTTTTCAACAGAACAACTATAATAACTGCCAATTTCAGTCTCAGCAACAACAACCACCTCAGCAGGCAAATTCTAAATCCCAAGAAGATTCTAAGTGGGAGAAGATGATGAGTTTCGTATAAGAAACCAGAGCCTCCATTAGAAACTTGGAGGTGCAAATGGGTCAAATGAGCAAGCAATTACCTGAAAGGTCTTCAAATACATTCCCTGGTGATACAGTAGTGAACCCAAGAGAAGATTGCAAGGCTATTCAATTGAGAAGTGGTAAGGTAGCTGGTTCTGAGACTAAGGTCAATGAAGATCTAATTGAAAAGGAAGCTCCAGATGAGAAGAAGGAAGAAGTAGAGCACGCCCCTCCTAAACGTGCAGACAACCCATTTCCTGACTCTCTTGACACTTATCCCACCTTGCCAAAGGCCCCTGAATACAAGCCAAAAATGCCATATCCTCAGAGGCTTCAGAAGGCGTCCAAAGAAAAGCAATTCTCTAAATTTTTAGATGTCTTCAAGAAGCTGCAGATCAACATCCCTTTTGCAGAGGCTCTGGAGCAAATGCCTCTCTATGTTAAATTTATGAAAGAGTTGTTGACCCACAAGAGGAATTGGAAGGAGCAAGAAACCGTGGTGTTAACCAATGAATGCAGTGCTATTATTCAACACACCCTTCCTGAGAAGATGCCAGACCCAGGGATCTTTATCATTCCTTGCACCATTGGAGAAGTCGGCATTCAGAGAGCTTTATGTGATCTTGGAGCTAGCATCAACCTCATGCCACTTTTAGTGATAAAAAAGCTTCAAATTGAGGAGGTAAAACCCACTCGTATTTCTCTTCAACTTGCTGATCTTTCTATTAAATTACCTGTAGGTGTGGTTGAAGATTTACTTGTTAAAGTATGACCATTTATTTTTCCTGTTGATTTTGTTATATTAGACATGGAAAAGGAGGTAAAACCCTCTATTATACTTGATAGACCCTTTTTAGCTACAGGTAGAGCTCTGATAGATGTGCAAAAAGGTGAATTAACCCTGAGGGTCAATGAAGAACAAGTGGTCCTAAATGTTTTTGAAGCCCTCAAGCACCCCAATGATTCTGAGGGGTGTATGAAAATAGATGTTATTGAACCACTTGTTCAAGAAGTACTGGAAACTGAGGTACTTGATGATGCTCTAGATCCTATTTCTGAGTGTGAATTAGTTGAAGTTGATGATTCACCATCCCAAAAGGAGCTGATGAACACGCCTATAAAGGAGAAGGAAGCCCCCAAGTTTGAGCTCAAACCTTTACCTCCTTCTCTGAAATATGTATTCTTGGGTGAAAATGATTCATACCCAGTGATTATTAGCTCTTCTCTGAAGCCTGAAGAAGAAGAGGCACTTGTTTCAGTGCTCAAGAGTCATAAAACAGCTCTTGGGTGGACCATTAGTGACTTGAAGGGGATTAGTCCAACCAAGTGTATGCACAAGATCCGTCTTGAAGATGATGCTAAACCAGTTGTGCAACCACAAAGGAGACTCAATCCAACTATGAAAGAGGTAGTCCAAAAAGAGGTAATGAAGTTATGGGAAGTAGGTATTATTTACCCTATTTCTGACAGTCCTTGGGTAAGTCCTGTGCAGGTAGTTCCCAAGAAAGGAGGGATGACAGTGATCAAGAATGAAAAGAATGAGCTTATTCCGACAAGAACAGTCACAGGATGGAGAATGTGCATAGATTTCAGGAAGCTTAACACTGCTACAAGGAAGGATCATTTCCCCCTCCCTTTCATTGATCAGATGCTTGAGAGGTTAGCCGGTCATGCTTTTTATTGTTTTCTAGATGGATATTCTGGATATAATCAAATTGCAGTGGACCCTCAAGATCAAGATAAGACAGCATTCACATGCCCCTTTGGAGTATTTGCCTATAGGAGAATGCCATTCGAACTCTGCAATGCTCCAGCAACTTTTCAGAGGTGTATGCTTTCAATTTTTTCTGATATGGTTGAAAAGTTTATTGAGATATTTATGGATGACTTTTCTGTTTTTGGAAATTCTTTTGAATCCTGCCTTAAACATTTATCTCTTGTCTTGAAACGGTGTCAAGAATCAAACCTTGTTTTAAATTGGGAAAAATGCCATTTTATGGTTACAGAAGGCATTGTTCTTGGACACCGGATTTCAAGTAAGGGAATTGAGGTTGACAGAGCAAAGGTGGAGGTAATTGAAAAATTACCACCACCAACTAATGTTAAGGCAATTAGGAGTTTCTTGGGTCATGCAGGATTTTATAGAAGATTTATAAAGGATTTTTCTAAAAGTGCTAAACCATTGAGCAACCTGTTGGTTGTTGATGTTCCTTTTGTTTTTGATTCTGATTGTCTGCATGCTTTTGAAACTCTGAAGGCAAACCTTACCTCTGCTCCCATTATAGCTCCCCCTGACTGGGATTTACCATTTGAATTAATGTGTGATGCTAGTGATTTTGCTATAGGAGCTGTTTTAGGACAAAGGCATGGTAAGCTTGTACATGTCATTTATTATGCCAGTCGTGTGTTAAATGATGCTCAAAAGAATTACACAACTACAGAAAAGGAATTATTAGCTATTGTGTATGCTGTTGATAAGTTTAGGTCCTATTTACTTGGTTCTAAGGTTATTATTTATACTGACCATGCTGCTTTGAAGTACCTTCTAACCAAGCAAGATTCTAAACCAAGATTAATCAGATGGGTGTTGCTCCTTCAGGAGTTTGATATTGAAATAAAAGACAGGAAATGGTCAGAAAATCAAGTGGCTGACCATCTCTCTAGAATTGAGCCTGAAGCAGGAGTGCAACCACCCACAGCTGTGACTGAGACATTTCCGGATGAGCAATTGTTCTTCATTCAACAGGCTCCATGGTTTGCAGACATTGCAAATTATAAGGCCATGAATTTTATCCCAAGGGAGTACAGTAGGCAACAAGTAAAGAAGCTATTAACAGATGCCAAGTACTACATCTGGGAGGAACCATACCTTTTTAAAAGATGTTCAGATGGTATAATCAGGAGATGTGTCCCAGATGAAGAAACACAGCAAATTCTTTGGCACTGTCATGGTTCTGAATATGGGGGCCACTTTGGTGGTGAAAGGACAGCTACAAAGGTCCTTCAGAGCGGGTTCTACTGGCCTACTCTCTTCAGATATTCAAGAAATTTTGTGAAGCACTGTGACAGATGTGCAAAAGCCACAAATCTCCCTGCCAATCACGAAATGCCACAGCAGGGGATTCTTGAGGTTGAGTTGTTTGATGTGTGGGGTATTGATTTCATGGAACCTTTTTCACCCTCACATTCAAACAACTATATTCTAGTGGCGGTTGATTATGTGTCCAAGTGGGTGGAAGCTGTAGCTCTACCCACCAATGATGCCAAGGTGGTAATGAGCTTTCTTTAGAGATATATCTTTAGCCAGTTTGGTGTCCCAAGGACACTCATTAGTGATGGTGAAAGCCACTTCTGTAACAGACAACTGGACTCTCTTCTACATAGATATGGAGTCCGTCATAAAGTGGCAACCCCCTATCACCCTCAGACAAGTGGACAGGTTGAAGTTTCTAACAGGGAACTCAAAAGAATTCTAGAGAAGACCGTCAGTGTTTCAAGAAAGGACTGGTCTAGGAAGCTTGATGATACTCTCTGGGCATACCGGACAGCATACAAGACTCCCATTAGCATGTCCCCATATCAGTTGGTCTATGGCAAAGCCTGTCACTTGCCAGTTGAGCTGGAGCACAAGGCATACTGGGTAATCAGGTACCTGAATCTTAATTCAGAAGCTGCAGGAATAAAGCGGATGCTTCAGTTGAACGAGCTTGATGAATTCAGATATTCAGCTTATGAGAATGCCAAGCTCTATAAGGAGAGAACCAAGCTACTGCATGACAAGAAGATTGCCATCAGAATATTTGAGCCAGGACAGAGAGTGCTTCTATATAATTCAAGGCTCAAATTCTTTTCCGGAAAGCTGAAATCCCGGTGGTCAGGACCATTTGTGGTTACCAGAGCTTCACCATATGGTCATGTGGAGATACAGGAAGAGAATTCTGACAGAAAATTCACAGTGAATGGCCAGAGGTTGAAGCACTATCTTGGAGGCGAGACTGATCGCCAGAGGTCCACTCATCTGCTGAAATAGCAGAACTGACTGTCAAGCTAGTGACGTTAAAGAAGCGCTTGTCGGGAGGCAACCCGATAATTTCGTATCCTTAAGTTATTTTTCGTAGTAGTAGTTTCCTTACTTAGTTGATTTTTATTGAGTTCTTACTAATTTTCTGATCATGCAGCTATTTTAGAACAGAAACCGGACACTAAAAAAAAAAAAAGAAGAGCGAACATGACGCGCATGCGTCGCTGACGCGTCCGCGTCAGATGGGTGTGTGTGAAAAAAATAAATTTGACAGAGAGTTGCGAGGGAGTGGCGCTGGAATAGTGCCTTTGGCACAAATTGTTCCATGCGACCGTGTCGATGACGCGCCCGCGTCATGTGGAAAAATGACCTCCCACGCGTCCGCGTCATCCACGCGGACGCGTGACCCGAAAAATCGACGTAAAAGGTGTCTGGACAGAGAATTATGCTGGCTTGGGGCTGGAAGTATGCTAAAAGCACAAAATTGCCCACGCGAACGCGTGACCGACGCGTCCGCGTCAGTTGCACATATGGCCATCCACGCGATCGCGTGCATGACGCGAACGCATCGTATGCAAATTTGGCTCCCAAGCCATGCGAACAGAAAGTCACGCGGGCGCGCGGCTGGCTTCGCGCGAATCGCACAAAATCCAGGGCACGCGGACGCGTGCCTGACGCTAACGCGTCATTATGAAGCATGCGCGACATACGCGATCGCGTGCCGCACGCGAACGCGTCGGTTGCGCCGCCCAGTTTTCTTTCTCTCTCTCTTCCAATCCCTATTCTCGCTTATTATTTTATCCTCTTCTTTTTCTTTCTTCATAATAATTTATCTCTTTCTATTTTCAGTTCTTCTTTGCTTGAGGACAAGCAAACTTTTAAGTTTGGTGTTGACGCTTCGCTTAGAAGTTTTCTGTTTATTCCTATGGCACCAAAAGGGAGGCGAATCATCTTCACTAAGGAGCGCAACCTGAAGAATAAACGACTGCTAGGATAACTAAGGTGGTTGAGTTCCTTTCATTTTTTATTCCTCCCCTCTTTGTCTATGTTATGTTCCGATTTTCTGCTATTTTTCTTTGTTTGTTGCATAATCCTTTATTAGTTAGAATCCTAGGACTAGTTTAGTTCTCCCTATTGCTTTAATTCTGAAAAAAAAATGTCTCATGTATTACTCACTAAACTTAATTTCAAATAAAAAATACAGGAGTGATATATTGCATGAGAAAGTGGGTCTATATTGAAGAATAGTCTTATTTACTTAAATGTGGTGGTGTTTTCTGTGATTCTGAATGCATGACATGAATAGTGCATATTTTTTATAGTGAAGTTTATGAATGTTAAAATTGTTGGCTCTTGAAAGAATGATGAAAAAGAAAAATGTTATTGATAATCTGAAAAATCATAAAATTGATTCTTGAAGCAAGAAAAAGCAGTGAAAAATATAAAGCTTGCGAAAAAAAATTTTAATAAAATAAAGAAAAAAAACAAGAAAAAGAAAAAGTAAGCAGAAAAAGCCAATAACCCTTTAAACTGAAAGGCAAAGGGTAAAAAAGGATCCAAGACTTTGAGCATTAATGGATAGGAGGGCCCTAAGGAATAAAATCCTGGCCTAAGCGGCTAAATCAAGCTGTCCTAACCATGTGTTTGTGGCGTGAAGGTGTCAAGTGAAAAGCTTGAGACTGAGCGGTTAAAGTCATGATCCAAAGCAAAAAGAGTGTGCTTAAGAACTCTGGGCACCTCTAACTGGGGACTCTAGCAAAGCTGAGTCACAATCTGAAAAGGTTCACTCAGTCATGTGTCTGTGGCATTTATGTATCCGGTGGTAATATTGGAAAACAAAATGCTTAGGGTCACAGCCAAGACTCATAAAGTAGTTGTGTTCAAGAATCAACATACTGAACTAAGAGAGTCAATAACACTATCTGAATTCTGAGTTCCTATGGATGCCAATCATTCTGAACTTCAAAGGATAAAGTGAGATGCCAAAACTATTCAGGATTGCAGTTGTAAACCCCACTATAAGAAGAGACATGAGCTTAATCAAACTCTCATTCTCATGCAAATTCACATCCTAAGCTTATATTAGTGTTGGTTGCTTGAGGACAAGCAACAGTTTAAGTTTGGTGTTGTGATGCGTGAGCATCTTGTCTATCTTTTCCTAGTGAATTTGCATCTAAATTGTTGAATTTAATTAAGAATTAATTATATTTTAGCCACTATGGATGCTATTTTGAGTTTTGTACAATAATGTTTATTTTAGGTAGCATTTGGCGGAATTTGATGGAGTTTCTGCAAAGAAAGAGAAGAAGTCAAGGAGATGACCAGCGAATACCGACGCGGACGCATGGCTCACGCAACCGCACGAAATGGAGAAAATCGCAATGACGCGATCGCGTGCCTGACGCGAACGCGTGGACTGGAATCTGCACAAATAACGCAAACGCGTGGACGACGCGGACGCGTCACATGCGCCACGTGCAGAAAATGTAGAAAAACGCTGGGGGCGATTTCTGGGCTGTTTTGACCCAGTTCTTAGCCCAGAAATCACAGATTAGAAGCTGCAGAATGGACAAATCAAGTGGTCCCACCCATCAGCTGAAGACTTGTTAATTAATTCAAATTTAAATTCAAATCTTATTTTAGAAAAAGATATTACTTTAATTTTAATTTTAGAAATTTGATTTTTAAATTATTAGGATTAGTTATAAAAGGGATCCCAATAGGGTGGTTCCAACACAACATTCCACAACATTATTTCATACAAATTTACATTTCATATTCCATGAGCAACTATTCCTCCATTGTTAAGGTTAGGAGCTCTGTCTATTGTATGGATTGATAATATTATTTTTCTATTTTAATTCATGTTTTGATTTATATTTCAATAATTGTTTTCGTTCTTTATTTTATGAATCTGGGTGGAACGGAAGTATGACCCATGTTCTATTTGAGTTCTTGTAAAACTTGGAAAAGCTCTTTACTTGAACAATAGCTTGAAAACATATTATCCTGAATTTCTAATTGTTTGTATTTAACGGGATACGTGACATATAATCTCTTTATTTTTGGACAATTAGGATTCTTGTGGCATATAAACTGGAATTTGATCATCACCCTCTAATTGAAATCAATTGACCAAGGAATTAGCAGTTGATGAATTTTAGAGGAGACTAGGAAGGTCTAAGGAATTAGGGTCTAGTCACAATTAGTTTGCCATGAATTAAATCTCGCATGATTAAAATAGTTAATAAGAAAAGTCAATCCAGAAAATAGATAACTCTAAAACCTTAACTGTCTTCTCCATATATTATTTCCATCTTAATTACTTGCCCTTCTTTAATATTTTTGCTATTGTTTAATGTCTTTAAACTCCCAACACTATTTTCTGTCTGTCTAACTAATCCTATCAAACGCTATTATTGCTTAATCCATCAATCCTCATGGGATCGACCCTTACTCACGTAAGGTATTACTTGGTACAACCCGGTGCACTTGCCGGTTAGTAAGTGTGGTTGTAAATTCCGCACCAACATGCGACTGTGAAAACCAACCATCTAATTACCTAGTAAAGTATCCATCCAATTAAAGGAGAAAAAAAATATCTATCATGAACAGCAAACATCCAAGCAACAGCTAATTTCTAATGATTTCTCAGTACGTATAATCACTCATATCAGAAGCAAAATCAGTCAATAGTACAACATGCAACAGCGATTACTATTCAATAAATGAACAACTCAACCCACTAACCTTGGATGGTTAGCCTACTGCCGGCGGTGATGTTCGTTGTGGTCCTAGTGGATGATCGACAAGCAGGCGGGTAATCTTCCAGGATCGGATGCTTGGCTGCCACCAATGCGACGGGTTTGCTGGAGTCGATGGCTTCCGCGCGACGAGATGTGTGACGGAACAGGGCGAGGCTGATCGGTTCGGAGGGGTACCGCGCAGAGGCTGGGCTCCACTGACGCGGAGATGGTTAACGACAAGAGGGCGAGGGACTTGAGGGGAGCGATGAAGGATGCTCGCGAGGACGGGTCGCCTTCCAATGTTGCAGCTTCCGGCGCACGTGGTCCTCCATCGATGGGCATCTCTTCAGCGACTGGGAGGGTTTGTGGTAGGGGAGCCAAACCGTGGAAACCAATAGGATTGGGTAATTGGGGAACAATTTGAAATAGGATTAATTTGGGGGTGAGGTAAACTAAACAGCCATTAGGAATTAGGGTTATTGAGGGTTAATTTACTCTTTTAGTTTTAATTGGGCCCAATAAACAGCCCATTGTAGCTATTGTATACAAACTCCATTGTCTCCCTAGCGGGACTCTTTTATTTTTTTTGGCTTTGCCTGATACTTCTTTTCTCTCCTGTTTGATTTTCCTTCCTTGTGGCTGTATGGTTTTCTTCCCCTCTCTTTCTTACTTTCTTCTTCTGTTCTTCTTGCAGCTCCTTATGAATACTTTTTTGTTTAATCGGTATTTTTTCAATTTGTAAGACATTAAACCTGAACTAGTTAATTTTAGCTTGTTGTTTCTCATTATGTTTTCTTGTTTCTCCTCTATTTTTTGTGTTGTCTTCTTTGCTTTGTCTATTTCTCCTTCTTTCCCTTTGTACCACCATCCATGAACCATAATTCTCTTTGTTGTTTTCTTCCAAAACTTGTTTTTCTTTATCAAACTTGTTACTTGTGACATTTTTGGTTGGGACTTCTTTGTTAGTAGGTTGATTCTCTTTTTTGGTTTTTAAATTTTGTTTTCAAGATTATTGATAGCCGCTACTGTTGCTTCTTTTCTGTTTGGACAGCTTGCTTGGTCATGATCAATTCTCCCGCAATTATAGCAAATTTAGTGGATCTCTTCGTACTCCACGAGATACATCCTATCATTCACCATGTATTTTCCTAGGAGAGGTTTTGATAGGTCAACTTTTACATACAATCTGGCAAACTTCTCCCTGCTCATCCCTGCTATATTGACGTCTACTTCAATGATTCTTCCTATGAGATTTTCCATCGTTTTGTCATATAGCTTTATAGGCAAGTCCAACAGTCTTATCAAAGCTGTTATCTTGTCTATGGTAGCATTCAAAGGGTTAAAGTTTGGTTTCCAGAATTTTACTGTTAAGTAATGGCCGTATATTTTCCATGGCCCCTTCATTAAAGAATGATCAAAGTCTTCCTCAGCATAAAACTTGACCAGGTAATAATCATTACTGACATGTATGACATCTATGCTTTCTTTGTCACTCCACAAACTCTCAAGTCTCCTTGTTATAGCTGCATATCCAACTCTTCTTTTCAATAACTTAACTATAAGGGTGTTCTACCATAATTTTCAGGGCTTCCCTTCCATTTTCTCATTAATGATAATGTTGTAGAGACCCTCATCTCTGATCTCCATTCTTATTCCTTTTGGAGTGTAGTTGCTGTCATCTCTTTCCGTTCCTTGCATTTCTCAGGTTTGTCCTCTACTTCTTCTTCTTCACCAACTTCACCCTTAGATCTATTTTTTTTCCAGACCCTCTCCTTCCATTTTATTTCGGATAAGACCTTCTTTGACCATATGAGCAATAGTTCTTATATTCTCTAGACCTCCCTCTAATGGAGTACCATTAACCATCCATTATTCTTTTGTTGGTATGAGCAGTTAGGTTCCAGAAAATCCTTTTCCATCTTTACGCACTTTCTTCTTGCTTCTCTTCAAATGGTTTTGTTCCTCTTGAGAAGGCCGACAGTCATGCAGATCCCCTCCTGGGTGCCCAACGCCATCCATGGTGGCTGAAGATTGTAGATGGCGGTCTACTGCTATTATTATGATGTACAGAAAGAACTTCAACGACTAATTTTTTAGAACTTTGAGATTCATTATTTTTATAGCTATATGGACACTCTATACATATATTTCTGTGTTCTCTTTTTTCTTTTGTCTTGCTTTGTGTGTGCCCTTTTGTTCATTGGCATATTTTGTTTTTTATTAGACCAAAAACTTTATACATCCTTTCAGTTTTTTATTTCCTACATTATCTCTTAATTTGGTAGGTTAAAGACTTATTTGTTATAGATCAAATCTCTATTTAAAAGTTTATTGCTGGTCAATAAATTATTGCATATACAAAATATGATTTGAATTGTGACACTTATTTAAACGAATCAGTAAATTAATCACTAGACTAACCTAAGTTGATTATACAATATTCAAAATAACCATCCAGGTACTAGGAATAATAAACATCTCATATCATAAAACCACTTATCCCAAAAGCTTAAGCTGATTTTGCGGTTTACCAAGAATCAAACTCTTGATCTTTCGGATCTAGAGCTCTAATACCATGTCATGATACCACTCATCCCAGAAGCATGCGCTAATGAGAAAATGTAACACTAATGGTTATATCTCTAATACTCTCTAAACCTCTATTATACGCATTGTACAAATATTTCATTAGCTCTCCATACTTTCCCTACTTAAAATTGGTGGCTGTCTTATCCAATCTATTTGACTAAAAAAATTGTACAAATGTAATAATTATATGGGCCATATTACAACTTCAAAGGATATGATATATAATTAATGTCATAATTCTATAAATATTAAACAACTTATTATTAGATATATTAAATTGGCAACTTAAATAAATTGTATAAGAAAGAAGTAGTATTTAGATTTCTGTTCACAACTCAAAAATCTCTTAGCCTCCTTAAATTGGACTTTTAGATTAAGAAGATCTATTATATTTTTAGTGATGAAAAGAAATTCTTCATTGACACATGGTAAATTAAACTAATGCATGGCAATAGATAGAGTTGGAACTTATGGAACCATTTTTTAAAATAAATAAGATGATTATCTTAAAATGTTAGAGATATAATTATTTATATATTTTTTTTATAAATTTAAATTTAAAAAAAATAATTTCATAATATGGTATCAGATTTTTTATCATCGAAAGATTTAGAATTTGATTTTTGTTAAACAAAAAAAAATTAACACAAGTATTTCGGTTCAGTTCAACAAAAATTCCGATCTGATTGTGGATCACCGACTCGCCAGGTCACTTAATCCGAATCCAAAGGTGACTCGCGTGCCACCTCACGCTCTGCTGAAGAGACTTGAATAGCTAGCAAAAATTTTCAGGCGAATGGGCCCAAGTGAAGGAATCCACCGGAGTTCAGAGTACAAATGGAGAGGGATCTACCTCTCTCTAGAGGTACGTCACTTTTTTATCCTAATCAGTCGACTCATTGTACGGACACTAACTTTAACATCGGAATGTCTTTACAGGTGGCTCTACCCGTCGACCAACCGATGATTTGGACAGTTATCCTCCTCAAGAAGCTCGCGCTTAGGTTCAGATCCTCTATCTCACCCAATTGCTCTAGTCCAGACTTCATCCAAACCGCCATTCACTCAAGCATCCGAACAATAAGATAAATAATAAAAAAAGAGATTTATACAAAAAAATATGCAAACTTACTCTTATATAAAGAAACATATTAAAAATATAATTATTTATATATCTTTTTATCCGTTTAAACTTTGATGAGAAATAATTTCAATGATATGCAAGCTAGATATTCCTCGTTATTAATCATCATGTTTCCCTTCCATTCCACCATGCCAATATAAATATGCGTCATGTATTTAAAGTGTGGTAGGTATCATTCTACATACATAAAGGTAAATTTAAAGGGATTTTATTTCAAGAATACTATACACATTTTAAAGTCCTCACGGGTTAGATTTAATTTGTTGGGTATATAATTTAGTTGTAAAAAACAAAAATAAGAAAAAAAAATAATTCTATTTATCTGCTTAATAAAGTTGATTTGGTTTTATTGTTCTTACAAGATGTTAAGACAAAGCTAGTGACGCATCACGCATTCAACTAATCACCAAACCCTCTATATATACAAACACATTAGCTTCAAGAGAATAATCACACACATCCATAAAACGCATAGAAAATACTAATAATAATAATGAGTTCACGAAGTTCATTTGAGTTCCTTTTTCTCGTTATTCCTATGATTTTCATGATCATAGTACTTAATAATAATCCATGTTATTGTCGTGTGTTGGACCAAGCAGAGGATTCAAAGGTGAATGTTACTTTGAATTACCAAAGTCTTTGTGAAGGGTGCGCCCTTTACATAAAGAGCGACCTTGGAAATCTGTATAACAATTCAGAGCTAATGTCCATTGTCAACCTTCATTTCTTGCCCTTTGGCAATGCTCACATTGATGAAAATCAAACCGTCCAATGCCAGGTTCCATTTCCTTGCATTGCCTCTATATATCCACTACGGTAAAAATGTCAAATAGCGGCGATTTATTTTAACAATAGCAACAGTTTAGCTATAAACCACCGCAAAATCGCATTCTAACTGTTTGTGAACCGGTATAATTTGTCGCGCGGGAATTAGTTTTTTGTTTTTTCATATTCTTAAAAGATTTTTTATTTTTAATTTTAAATATTAAAATATTATTTTAATTTTAGTAACATTTTTTAAATATCATCTATATTATAGCCACTGTTTCTCTATTTTTTTAATCTTTATTATTTTTTAAGAATTTAAATATAAAATTTAACGTTTAAAAAATAAGACTTAAAATTTATAATTAAAAAAAAAAGTAGTTGATATTTGTTGAAAAACGTTGGTTTTTTTAATTAAATTCTTAAAATAATAAATATTTTGAACTAGAATAATTATTCTCATGTTTTATCTGGCCATGCATGCTTCGCATTAGATATCTAACTTTATTTCTTCTTTTAAATTTTGTTTGGTTTATACTTGATAGCATGGTCCAAATGAATGCTACTTGAATACCATAGAAGCATGTGCCCTCCACGAATGGCCATTGGTAAGGTCCATTTTTTTTGTATTATCATATATGTGTTTTAGATTTTTCAGTAATGTATCTATGAGAAATTAATTTATAAAAGTTTTATTTACAAATTATTTTATTTTATTTTTTATTAACTGAGGATTGTTTAGTAATATTATCTTATAGATTATGTTTCATCATTCATGTTTTTTAAATACCGTAATAGTACAGTTTTGGAGCATATATAATTTACTGTTCACCAATAAATAATCATGTGATACCTCCATTAAAAGTGTGTGAGTTTGAATATGAGGCAGGAAAAAAGCTTCGCTTTTATCAAATGTGTTGAGGTTGGTGTGCTAAAGAAAAGTGATGATGATGATGATGAATTAAAATCATTATGGAACTCATGTTGTGAGGAACTTAAGTTAGATTCAAACCCCATTAAGGATTGCTATGAATCTGGACGTGGAAATAAGGTCAGTTAATTTTTCACCTGCATTATACATACTAGCATTTGAAAAGTGATTATATATTTTAAATTAACTATGCTAAGTGTGCAATAAACTTCGTTATCAAAATCAACCACTAATATAAAATACATGTTAAAATATAAATTTACATTAAAAATAAATTAAACAAAATATGTATTATAAACAAATATATATATTAGTGATTTTTTTTTTTTTTTTGTATAAATAACACTTTTATTTTAAAATAACTACTACTAGATGAAACATATATAATGTGGTGAAAATTTTGTACAAAAAGAATATACTATCATTTAAATAATGTGTCCAAATTGCAAGTTTTTTTGTTCTTTTGGTTCCAATCTATAATTTCATGAATTATATGCAAAAAACTTGACCATGCAGTTACTTTTGGGCTATGGTGAAGAAAGCAATGCACAAGTTCCACCTCATATGTTTGTGCCTTGGGTTACTGTCAATGACGTTCCCTTAGAATTTGACATTGTAAGTATCATAAAAATAACCCTCTTTACTAATTATTATTTAATATAGTATTATTCATCAATTAATATATAGAATTATACTAACCTATTCTCAAATTGTAGGTGAAAATTATGATATAGTAATAAGTTACTTATTAGCAATTAGCAATTTTGTATGGTGATTTTTAAATAATATGAGTTTAGGTAGTTTATGTAATGTTAATCTGATATATTATTATTATTATTATTATTATTATTATGTGGCTAACTAACGAAGCTTCTCCTATTGGTGCAGTTTAATGTGAGTAGACACGTGTGTAACGCCTATAAGGGTTCTTTGAAACTTAAAGCATGCAATAAGAATGATATGCATGTTGCTGCCACCTCATCAGATGAAGAGTTTAAATTAACTCAAGCAGTGTGTTATGCTAATTAACAATGTGTAGGGGTTGTGTGTCAAGTGTCAACTCCATAATAATGTGAGATTAAATAATGTTTGTGGACACCTATCATCTTATTTGGGGAGAATCAAATTGAGTGAAATAATATTTATTAAATATATAGCTGCTTTTCTTTTTCCCTTCTAAAAAGTCCACATGTTATACGCTATACAACGGATTAAATAATAATAATAATAAATATGTTGATTTTGTATAGTATAGATATAGAACACAATTGTAGTACCGCCAAAAAAAAAAAAAGAAAAAGGAACTCAATTGTGTTAATTCTCTAATCTCTAGTATTAATTTTACATTTCAATTTTGATGGAGATTACATTTCTAGAATTGAATTTCCTGATTTTGATTTGCACTATTGCTTTTCATTTTCAAAGGAGGAGGCCCCATTTTGTTTTTGGTCTGGAACAGGCCGGTTTTTGTGACAGAGATGTACATTATGTGGGCCTATTTTGGGCTCAAACTTCGTTATAAATGGGCCAATATTCTAACTCCAATGCAAAGGCCTTGACCGTATTCTCGGCCTCATTTTCACCTCATTTCCCAAAAAAAAAAAGAGACAGCTACTTAAGTCAATAAAAAAGGTAAAGAGTTTAGGAAAAATTTAAGTGTACAGGAAATACCGGTGTTTTATTTGTTTTAACCGTTGATTTCAATTAATATATATTATATATATTTTTTATAATTCACTGGTGTTTTCGGTACACTTAAAACTCTTCCAAGAGTTTATACTCAAATACACCCTAACAAGATAAAAAGTTTATTATATTGAGATCTCTAAATTTTATAAAATTATTTTATTATACTTTTAAAAATTTATTTGTTTAAATAAAAATAATAAATTTGACCAAGATAAAAATTTATATATTTTAATTTATAAAATTTAAGAATCTCAACTTAATAAAAAATTTTGGAAAACAAAAACGTCCAAATACAAAATTTCTTAAAGATTTATTTGAATATAAGCTCAAAAATTAATAATAAAGCCACCTAAGTCTAAAACTTTTCGTATTCCTTACCAAAAGAGTATCCTTTCTGATTCAATAGTTTCATTCATTTGTTTTAGTTAATCTCAGATGGAACAATGAAATTAAAATAATTGAACATCCAATCCGGGGAAGGGTAAAAAGAAAAGAAAGTAGAACATCAACTGTGTTATAACAAATCTTCATTTAATGGAACATTTTTAGACTCTATAAACAAAATATTGAACTTAAATATATCTTTATTTTATTTTTCTTTCCATATACACGAACATAATGAATCTGTACAAATCAACAACTACCCTAAGCATGTGCAAATTCAGTTGATACATACAAAAGGTAGTGAACTCTTTTTCTTCTATTTAAGCGTAATTAAATTCCTAATTTTGTTTATAATCAAAATCCAAAAGAGAATTGTCTTTCAAAATTTGAAAATGATAAATTCGTCTATCACCATTAAAAAAGATGATAGATTCATCTTCTCGTACAAAATCTATACATGTACGAAAAGACTAATATACACATGTACGAATTTATCACTTTCAAATCATGAATGACTTTGAATTCGTGCTTTCGGGCATTTGATTAGAGACAAGATTAAGAGTTAATTTCTCCATGTTGAAACCCTTAGAAGCTGGATTCCTTTCCATAGCAACACTAATTCATTCCCATTTTGCCCTCCAATTTTGGCCCCATATGAATCATCACACCCCTCCATCAACTCTCCAATTTCCATCAAATTACTTTTGCTAAATCCACAACCATCCAATCCAAATCCTGCATGAAAATTGAAACCCTCTGAGATCTCCTCCCACTGTTGCAACCATGAGAGAGAAGAAACATTAGGTGCCAAAAATAAGCACTCAATAGCAGCTCTTGCTTCTGAAGAAGTTGGGAAGTGTGACTCAATTGATTCCAACAAGGCCTTGTAATGAACCAAATTTGCATCATAAAATGACTTGAAATCAAATCCATTTTTTCCCCACTTGTCATAAGCACCCCCATCACCAAAAGTCAAAATTGCCCTTTTATTTCCACAAAAATGGATCAAATTTAGAAACTCCATGACACGTTTTCTACTCTTTTCTCTCCCCATATGTGGTAGGCCCACCATGCAATTGAAGGCAAAAAACTCCTTTTTACCACCCCTTTTGTTCACTTTCTTGATCTCCATAACCACTTCCTCTATTCCCTTCTCCTCCACCTTCAATTTCAAAAACCCACAGGATCTTGCATGCTCATAGAGGCTCCTTTTAACTTCCTCAAAGTTCCACTGAGGGAAATTACATTCATACCCTTCCTCAACACTCTTGATTGAAGTCAATTTCAATGTTTTGTTCAAGGGTGCAATTGCCTCAATCATAGAAGGCCATTGAATCCCATTGACCAAATCAAAGTCAAATATATGTATAACATCACAATCATGGGGTATAGCTTCAAGAATTGATGAATTAGCAACAAAGTTTGCAACTTTTCCATGTGGGGTTCCTTGGTACAAGGCTCTAAACAAATCTTCAAAGTGTTTAATAGCCTCTTGTTTTAGATAATCACCACCACCACCTTGGGACAAGTAGAACTCAAATGGTTCATCAATTGGGCTAGCTTTGTTGCGCATGCTTCTCAAGATCTCTTCAACTTGTGATTTGTGACCTTTTCCAAGAGCTTCTCCAATGGCTTCCACCATGTGTGGAAGCACCACCCTCTTGTCAATTTCCATGCCTAGTTGAGGCAAGAAAAGTTGCTGAAATTGATGTGTTGATGAGGACAAATCTGAATTCAAAGATGTGGTAGGACTCCAATTACCATTTTGCCCTTCTTCACTACTAGAAATCATCATGTTTTGTGAAGAAGGATAAAAGCTACCCTCACCACTTTCTTCTTGGTAACTTTGGTTTTTTCCATTAGTATTGGGGTTAGAATTGTCCAATTCCATGGAAAAATAATCCATTAGTGTTTGTAAGGAATCTTCTTCCTCAACGGGGTTATGGTATAAGGTATCATCATTGGAATAAGGGATAGAAGAAACATTAGAAGAAGTAATAGTATTATTATGTGGAATATTGAATAAAGGATTATTATTAGTGAAATTGAATCCTGAATTACCCATATGTGAATTATCAACCATGAAGCCATAGTTCTCAACAAATTGATGAAATTCAAGAGTTGAGCTATTCTCTTCAAGGAATGACCAAAGGGACTTAGGAACATGATGAGAGTGCATCATCTTGCTCACTATATTAGATTCAACACTATGATCAATATTGAAGGTGGGGAGTTTGAATGATGGGAGATCAATGACTATTTGTAGAGTAGAAAAATCATGAGATTTCACAAACGAACAAACGAATAATATTATTAAAAAATAAATGCATAATCCTATATTCCGGTACCTACATTAGAGTACAAATTATTACGCAACAACATGAAATTGCACAAGTATAACGTACTTTAAAAAATATATTTGGAAGAGAATAATAACTTAGTTTAAAGTTATCTTATTTTATAATTTTATTTTATATTTTTTAGTTGCTACTAAAATAATTTTTTTTTATCAAAGATAGGAAACTCGAACCCGCAATTTCTTAATTGAGTATGGAGAGACTATACTATTTGAGTTATAATTCATTGGCTGTTACTAAAATAATTAAGTCCTATTAAATATAATAAATATATAATTATAAATATTACATAAATAAAATAATTATAATAAATACTAAATTAAATAAAATAATTTTATTTTAGATTATTATGTCACTAACATTATCAATCTTAGTATTATTTCTAGGCACACTTATGATAGAAAGTAGGTCTTAATAATTTTATGATACATTTATAATATTTATAGACCTTATCAATTTTCATAAAATTTGACCAAAGATAATACGTTAAACTAAAATATCTCTCACAAGCAAAAAATTCATTGTATTCAAACTTAATTGTCTTATTCATTAAATCTAAATATTTTAATTTATCAATAAACAAATTTAAATTGTAGACAAAATGACATTCAAATTCATTGTATTCAAACTTAATTGTCTTATTCATTAAATCTAAATATTTTAATTTATCAATAAACAAATTTAAATTGTAGACAAAATGACATTCATGTAAACAACCAACTATAGTATGACTATATATGTTATATGTTATTTTAAATAATAACATAGATAGAAGTTATTTTTAGGGTCAATATTGTTTATGTGTCACTTTAAACATATTATCCATATATGCAAAATCTACTTTATATAATGTTTTTTTCAGGGAGAAAAAGACGAAACAAAGAACTTGTAAAATATGTTAAGTGCAACTTATTTTTCGTTAAGAGAATATTGTAGGATTTTCGTCCAAAAAAAATGAAAAAAAAAAAAAACTGGTGTAACCCGGCTATCGTTGTCCTTAATTTCATTATATAGAATTTGAAATCCACAAGTCACATTCAACAATAGTTTCTTAATAAGTCTCTCTTATTCCCCCTAGGCAGCTGCCAGCAAACGAATTTTCTTGGCAGCTTCTTTAATTTTGGTGCCATATAATTAGTTTATTATTAGTATTTTTACTCGTAAGGCGGAAATATAAATTTTTTAAAATTATGATTTATTTTATTTTGATAGTATAAATTATGTATGGTATAAAAAATTTTATAAAATTAAATTATTTTTAAAAAAAATTATAAATTGACAAAAATTTTTGGCTAAGAAAATTAAGGTATGTGTAAATAAAAAATTAAATAATAAAATTTTTAATTATTATTTTTATATGAAAAATTTTAATTTTTTATTAATAATTAATTTTAACATTCGTTATCTAAAATTTAAAACAATTTAACGTGTATACTTTTACATTTAATTAGGTATTAATTGTTAAGTCTGTTGCACAAATAAAAATAATTAATTTTTATACTTGTTATTTAAAAATAATATTTTTTCTCTCCATGTATATAAAAATATAATTAGATATTAGTATAAAAAAATTATACTGATAGTTATAAAATTAACTCAAAATTAATTTTTTTTAAAATAATTGAATCTTGATTCTAAATTTTAAGTATAACATTAGTATTCTTTTCAAATTATATGTAATAAATATTTAAAAGAAGAGAAAAAAAATATAGACGGTGAAAATTTAAAACTAAAAGAAAAAACTAAAAAACTATATAATAATAATAATAATAATAATAATAGTTTTTATTTAAATTATATTATTTTGTTAATTTTGTTTTCTGTAGAAGAGAAAGATAGACAAAATAGAGAATGAGAGAAAAGAGAGAGAAAGATAAAGATGAAGAATAAGAGTGAGAGTGAGAATTTGTTAATTTTGGAAGAAAAGATTTTATTTTAATTGTAAAAAAAAATCGGATGACATATTTTGATTTGTCAAATTACTAATATAAATTATACATGAGTAAAAATAGTAGAGAGAAATAGAAAAATGGAGAGAGGTAGATGAGAGAATTTAGGAAGGGAGTTTATTAATTTTGAAAAAATATTTTTTCTCAATTTTAATAAGAGAGTGTCATGTGACACATTTGATTATTAAATTAGATAGTAATATATGATACATAATATATGTATATTTCAATTTCAATTTTAATATTTCAATTTTAATTTTAATGGAATTAAAGAATGTCATGTTGTACATTTTAATTGTTAAATTAGTAATTAGTTATTGATAATGATATATAAAATAGATAGAGTAGTTTAAGGATTGAGAGAAATAGAGAAAGAAAGAGGGAGGAGGGGAGAACTCTTTAATTTTGGAAGAAAATATTTGATTTCAATTATAATGAGGGAGTGACATGTGGCATTGGTTGTAAAATTAATAAGGAGGAGTGAAGAATTATTTAATTTTGGAGGGAAAGATTTAACTTCAATTACAATGAAAAAGTGACATATGACACATTTTGGTTGTAAAATTAGTAACGAGGAAAAGAGAATTCCTTAATTTTAGAGAAAAAAATTTAATTCTAATTATAATAAAAAAATGATATATGGTATATTTTGATTATAAAATTAGAGATATATAATAGAATATAATAGATTGTTGCATATTCAATTATTCATACTAGTTAATGAAACAATTGATTAACAGTAGTGTTAGGAAGTATAAATACATTTTCTAATTTTTAGTCATTAATTAATTATAAAAGTGTTAAATGCTTTGACTTTCTTATTAATTAATTAATAGGTAACGTCTTTTCAATATATTTGCGCTTGACTTGACAAGAAATACCACACCCTCATAATTTGTCTTATTTAACATTCATTAATTGTTGCAAGAATTAATTAATATTAAATAAAGTAAGTTCTGGTTATTTTTTTTGTTTACCTAGCATTACCCTACTAATAATGGTCAATTGGTCATGAAGTTTTTAGTCTGAGTATTTTGATTAAGTGTCTCAAATACAAATTTTGAAAAACGATCTTTTTTTTTTTACATGTTTTTAGATATTAAAAAAATTTTGGTGTAGCATTCATTCATTTAATTTTATGGTATTTTTTAAAATTTTAGGTGGGATAATACGCCTATATTTTAAATCGGATTATATTGTCAATATAGGCAGAGGAGGATATATTGTCCCACTCCAAAATTTTGAAAAATATCATAAAATTTAATAATTAAGTGTTATATTAAAAAAAATTTAATATCCAAAAAAATTAACATCTTTTGTTTCTCTATTGTTGAATATTTAGTAATAAAATCAAATAAATATAATCCATAGAGTTAAAAATTAAAAAAATAAATAAGCATAGTGTTATATATATTTTGTGTATTTTTTTAAGGCAGCTGCTAGCATTTATGCATATGTTTTTTGTGTCTAATCATTTGAATTATGTTATATATTTATATTAAAAAAATGAAATTAAGACTGCGCTGCTAATAATGATTATATTCCCTTCCAATTAAAGACAAGAAGATATAGTTGTAAAGATTTACACTGCATGGATGAAAGTTGAGTGTGAAGGTGGTTAATAATAATTCTAGACGTATATATAGGTGATACGATGACCGAGTCATATTTTTGGATGGAGTCATAATATCAGAATATCACTAAATATATAATATCAATATGTGATGAGATTTACATCATAAGTTCTACTTTTGTCTTATGATAAAGTGAAGTGAATTGACTTCATGTCAAGAGAATGAGGTTTAATTAATTTTTTAATTACATATTTTTCTATTTAAAATGTTTTAACTTAGTTTTTACATATTAAATAAAAAAATTTTAGAATATCTTTTTTAGTATTTAGTGTAATAAGGTAAATAATTATGGAATATTTTAGAAGTTGAATATTATGAACTTATTGCATTATTTAAATAATTACGAGTAATAAGGGCGGCCTACTTAAATATTTTATTTAATAGAAAAATTCAATTATAAACTTTAAAATTATGATAATAATTTAATTAAAAATTTGATAAATCGTAGAAATTAATGTAATAGATTAATTAAACCAAAATGAAATTGGTGAATATAAATTATAGTCTCAAAAGATTCATATAAGCTTTCTTTTTCCATTTTTTAATTTCCTGTGTTAATGAAATTTAAACTCGTGTCCATCATAAAAAATTACTTAAATTTATTATAGTAAAATTTTGTCTAAATTTATTTTATTTAAATTTCAGAATTAGTATATTGTGACAGGTAAGAATCATCGCAAAACAAAGTGACACCAGAGATGGAGTTATGTTAAATTTTAGGAAGAAATCAAAAAATAATTTTACAATAGTAAAAGAGTAAAATAAAAATTGTAAGAAGAGTAAACTAAAATTTACATAATTTATAAAACAAATTTGAAGTTTGGGGCATTGCCCCCTTTTGTTGCATGAGGCTCTGTCCCATGTTGATGTGATATTTAGAAATAGCGACGTTGAAAATTGCCACAAAATCTAATCCTCACACATTAAAAGATGGTGGTCATTTAAATATTTGTGTTTTATTTAAATTTTATTAATATTTAAAAGAAAATGTAGGTATCTTAATATTATAATTGTAACAAATAAAAATTAAAAAGAATGAAAGTAATAAATAAACAAAGAAATGCAAAGTGTTAGAGACAAAGTAAATTGCAGAAATTAAAACAAACAAGAAATTGAAGAGAATATGAAAAGGAAGATAAACGTAAAAGAAAAGAACATGTAAAAATAAAAAAATTTTATTAATAAAATCTGGAAGAAAACAAATTACAAGTGTTTGAGTTTAGAAAAATTACTTAAGATTCTCAATTTTTACTCTATGATGCCAAAGAGTTGAGAGTATTTTGAATTTCTAAATATTTTTCAAAAGAATTGAACTCTTTTACAATACTAGCCTAAGACCTATTTGTAGACTTCCTATATCAATTAATAGTTATATTTCACACATCATTTTTAGCCAATTTGAATTGTCTCTGTATAATTATTTTCGCACTCTTTGTTTGGTACCATTTAAAAAATCTCAAAAAATAACTAAACTATTAAATGACTTAATTTAATTAATTAAAAATAAATATCATATACAAAATATTAACATATAATTAATTATTTTTTTATATAATTTTCTTATAATAATATTTTTATGCAACAACTTGTAAGTTGTTTTGCAGCAGTTTGAACCGCCGACATCCCTAAAAAAGTGTTGCTAAATCCTGTGCACCTTGTAGTGTAAGTTGTACAACTTCTAATTGTTTTATATTATAAAATAATAATAACAATATCAATACGTGTACATACATGAAGACTATTCTTCTTAAGAAAGAAACCAATGCTGACGGAGTGACAGGGATTGGTTTGGAGGAAAGACCGAAATTTTAATTTAATAACCCTTTCCAAAATCTAACTACTCAAAAAGAAGGAGAGATATACATACATATATTTATGTGGTATAAAATACACTCCTTTAATTTTCTTATTGTTTACTAGTTGTTTGTGTAGCTATTGAAACTGGTTGTTTAAATAATATTTTCTAAGGATAGGCAGGAGACAAAAATAAAGGAAACAGATTATTTTATAATAATATAAAATTTTAAATTTAAAAGAAAGAAACAAAATCATTAGAAACAAAGATCAACATATCTTACCTTTCCTAGAAGGCGCCTATATCTATATGTTGCTTTCAAAATATTCGCATATTAGAGATAAAATTATTAGATACTAATATATTTAGTAGGAAAAAATATTATTTGCATATTTAAAAAATAATTTTTTTTACAGGTATAATAGAAAGTGTAGAATGGTCTAATGATAAGAAATGTAGTATGCATGAGATTTTAAAAAATATTATTTGCATATTTAAAAAATAATTTTTTTACAGGTATAATAGAAAAGTGTAAAATAGTCTAATGATAAGAAATGTATTATGCATGAGATTTTAAATTTTAAGTTTATATCACAGTTATATAACCCATAAAGAGTTTAAAAAATAATTCATAGCTAAAATAATCTTTCAAAAATAAAATTTGTATTATTTTAATTTTTAAAATATTAAATAGATGATATCTCAAATTTTGACCAATAGTTCAGGGTCTTTATCTTTGAAAATTGACGATAACAATAAAATAGAATTTTTAAATTTTTGTTATTGTCTATGACGAATGAATCGTATTTCACATCATCCTTCAACACGAAAATTGGAATTTTATAGAATAATTTTTCCACCAATTTCATGCCTTGCATCCCCAATTTTTGGATTATCCTAATCTGAAATTCGGTAAAATTTGTTGACGGTTTGAGAAAAACACTAAGTAGATTTTTATCAGTAAATTTAATTTCAAATTGCGTTTTCTTCTTAATCGACCTTCTATAGTGCACCAGAACTAAAAAACTATTATTACTAACCATTATGAGTCCCACTATGACGAGGAATTCACGTTCAACAGCTACTTATATACGTTTGCACATCGAATTAACTTACATCCATTTATATATCTTGGTAAATACATAGTAAATCGAATTGTGTTGTGTCGATTTATTCATTAGCTTAAGTGCATGTAAATCAAAACAGCTCCAATCAATTTACTTGGTTACTAATAGCATTGAGTAAATCGAATTGACCTCATTCGATTTACTAGGAAGTCTAAACATTCATGCATAAATCGAATCAATCCCATTCGATTTGTATGTATACCTATTAATTCGAATCAAGCTTATTCGATTTAGTACCAACATTGTTAAATCGAATATAGCTGTATCGATTTACATAGAAATGTCCATTAAAAACATGCACGTAACGGATTAAGCTTTGGGTGATTCATATAATATCCAACTCCCATTGGTTTATTTAGGTTTTTTACCCTAAAATTGACCATATATTTCAAATTAAAAAAAATGACATTATCGTAGGAATAATCCAATGATAACAGTGGGCGAAACAACATTTTATAACGTCAACAATAATCTCAAAAAAATTCACCGATAACTAATGAATTTTTCGAGCTGATAATTTGTGGTAGAATTCAACGATAATCATTGTCGAACAAAAAAAATTTGATGGTAAATATTTACCGATAAAATTTATACTATCTAATTTATTCTGATAGTAACTTTATTATTGTCAGATTTTATTTATTTTTCTGATAATAAATTTAACGGTACCCAATATTTTTCTTAATGTAAGTACTGTACCTTTTATTTAAATAAAAATAGTGCATATGATCCAAAAGTAATTTTTTCCAACAATAAATTCTAATAATGTGAAAATTAAAGACTTGTAAGGAATCCAGCCTTAACACATTATAGTATATCAAAATTTTGAAGTTATACTGGCAGAAAATTTTATGAATGAGGTTAGATAATTAACTTTTTTTTAATTAATATTATTTAATTTTTTAAAATTATTTTTTATCTTAAATCTAGATCTCAAATCATAAATTTTTAAAGTTGATTAGTATTAGTCAACTAAAAATTGATTTTCTTTATTTTTAATTTTATTTATTTGACCATGCCATTGAAGCAGAACTTCAAAAACATGCAACCTATTAATGCTCAACGTGTGTCAGTATGTGAACATAATGAGCCAACAAATAAGCCAAAACTACAATTTTCACCAAAACCATAATCAATTAATTATTACTATATTAATATGCCAAATATCGCGTCTTTCTCAAGAATGCATGGTGAGAGTGCCATTAGCATTAATTCCCGCTATTAAATAATTTTTTATATATTAACACAAACGCCAACAGTGAATATAACTAAGCAAACTACGTGCAAATTTCATTCCGCATAATAATAATATACTACTCATAAGATTGTCATTTTCTTTTAATACTTTTCTTAGGAAGCATAATTATTTGGATAACAACAAAGACTTAATATTCAAAACAAGAAACATCTGAAGCAGTTACACGTCCAAATTCACGAAAAATAATTTTAAAAAAGTCTAGATTTTGATGATTATAACTTTTTCTTTCTTCGGTTGTTTGTTCAGTATCCAAATTTTCGTCCCAAAATTTAAATAAGACTCAAGTTGTATATTTAGTTATGATGGGTGAGTTTTTCAATAGAGATTATCCCATTTATAATAAAATCTCGAACCACAAAATTTGCATAAATTATATTTAGGCTGATAAAATTTTCATGAATTTACATTCGTAACCTCCTTTAGCAAATTTCTCTTTATAAATCTATATTTTCTAATGTTAGCACGCATGTTTTTAACATAAAACCTAATTTCTTTGATAAAAATGTTCTGTTAAAAAGTTGCCACATCACAGATTGTGGATTTTCCTGAAAATCCATGAGGGTTGCATTAACGCCATGAAATGTCAATTTACGTAGAGGAATAGACAAATGAAGGACAATCGTTCATAACGAATATTAAATAAAAAAATATTATCCAAACACAAATAAATTTTCATTGTCAATATATAGTATCGTCACTATTAAAAATATAACAATTTATACATTTCTGTTATCAGTTTAAATTTAAAAAAAAAAATTATAACAATTACTCTGCATTATCTTACAATGTCGGTAAAAAAGGAAGCGAATTAAATAAATGATTTCTTTTTTTAGATTAATTTAATTAAAACTTGGGCAATAATAATTGGTTCGTGTGTGGTAACATACATTTTTATAGTTTGCAATAATAATGATAATAATTTAACTCGAAAATTAAACTTTATACCGTCATATTGTATTTTCTTTTCCTTTTAAAAAAAAAAGAACTGTCTTTTATAAAATTTGATCCGGCATTACATGTCTTAGAACCATAACATATCATTGTCATTTAAATATCTATCTATTTATTAATAATAGACAAGACCAACGTTTTACAACAAAAGCTTTTGAATCTATATATATTTAATATAATAAAAGTTCCGTTAGTCCTCTGTAATTGGAGCTTCAATTTGTGCTACTTTATAACCCTTTTGGATATATACAAGTACTAATATTGTAGCAAAATCAGGCATTATTCAAAACCTTATCCGGAAGTATAGATGAAAATTTAATAAATTAGAGATAATAAAAATTGCTATATTTATATATAACCTATATGATATAATTAAAATACTATTTCAACTCGATTGTAATAACCACAATGCGCTAAGGTATATATATTGAGCTCTTAATAATAATATATATGAGGGTATATTCTTTTAAAACGATAATATTCTCCGGAAAAGACAGTAAAAAATTAAATATATATGTTCAAAGAACTAGTAAGAGATCCTTGTATAATATTATTTTGTAGGTGAAAACTCAGATGCAGTCAACTTCACGTAAAGTTGATAGGTGAGAACCGTTAGATCATTTGACTGATTTGACTAAATTTTCATCTAATAGCTCTCAACTATCAACTTCACGTGAACTTGACTGCACGTAAATTTTCACCTATTTTATATTGCAAAATATACACCTGCATAGAGCAAAAATAATAACAACAAACTCCTACGCGCATTAATTGATGAGATGGAGTATAAGAATCAAATGATGTTATTATGTCTTATCATGTATCATATATAAAAATATATTAAAAAAAAATTATCATATATGAAATAAATATAATATTTATATATTAAAATTAGTTATTAAAATTAATTATTAATATATTTAAATAAAAATATATATATAATTTAATTTATTTTTAATATATATTTATATTTTAATATATATTTTATACTGTTAACTAATTTTAGAGGTTGATTTTAATATACAAATAACATAATTGTATATGAAATTAGGTAATTTGTAGTTTGTATTT
The DNA here is from genome assembly GCF_003086295.3 of Arachis hypogaea. Classification (NCBI taxonomy): domain Eukaryota; kingdom Viridiplantae; phylum Streptophyta; class Magnoliopsida; order Fabales; family Fabaceae; genus Arachis; species Arachis hypogaea. The sequence goes on along the minus strand of NC_092047.1, from coordinate 105,909,979 downwards.
AAATTTCTCTTGATGGCCACCTCATTTGATCAACTGTTTTGATATTCAAACAACCACCTACCATGAGAGTCTAATTTTATTATTTTTTTAACAATAAGCACCACTTTGATTTTCTCTTTCATGTCCTCACTTATTTTTTATTCTAGCCATTTGTATATGATCGTACTCATTCATCTAATTAAGTATTTTTATTCGGTCATATAGTGTTTTTATATTTCTGCTTATTTGATAGAATAAATTAACTAAACAGAATTGATTAGTTTGGTTAGTGCTAGTATTACTGTTAATAGAATTAGTTGGGATTAATTTTGTGATTGTTAATTGAATGAGTTAGTTTAATTTGTGTGATTTATAGTGTGACAATTGACTTTTTTTGCTATAAGAAGTTAGAGTTAGTCATTGTTCAATTGAACTTCACTTTACCAATTTAAAATTAAAAATTAGTTTTTTTTTTACATTGTATATTTTTTTTTCTTTCTTCTTCTCGTGCTGAGCATGATATCCTTCATGGTATCAGAACTTTCTCCGTTCAATTCAATGGCGAATAAAAATATACAAGTTGAAAACTCAGTGAATCAACAAGTATAGTTCCAAATTTCACTTCTTCCCCAATTTCTATGAAACTCGATGATGACAACTTCTTACAGTAGAAAAATCAGGCCAAATCAACGATTGAAGGTTACAATTTATTTTATCATATCATAGGAGGAGAAATTCCTCTGAAGTTTGACAGATCAGGACAAGTGACACCAGAATTCGCTGCTTGAAAGAGACAGTATGCTTTGCTCAAATCTTGGCTTCTTGCTTCAATGACCAAGCCCTTCACGACTCAAATGATAGGATGCATCTATTCATATGAGATTTGGAAAAGATCAGACGATCATTTTTCTTCACATATTCGAGCTAAGATAATGCAATTGAAACATAAATTGAGCAGTATTAAGATAAAAAGTTCAGTAAATGAGTATGTGTTAGCCTTAAAAGGAACAATTGATGCCCTAGCTTCAGTAGAAAAACCAATGCATGAAAGTGATAATGTTAATGCTTTGTTGAATGGGTTAATAGAAGAGTATAGATCTGTAATTACTTCGATTGTGGCAAGACAAGTGAGTATTTCAGTGGGAGAATTAGAGGATTTGTTATTGACTCATGACAGTATGTTAGAAAGGTTCAGAAAACTAGAATCATTTATACAAGCAAATGTGGCACAAAATGCACTAGAATATTCTCAAAACTACAATACAAGAAGCAGCTTCAAAGCAGCTTCAAAGGAGACTATAGGAGTAGAAGTGGTGGTAGATTGATCAGAGGTGGTCGAAATTTCTATAACGAGAATGGATAGTTTGGTGGAAACAGTTCCAGGTTTGAAGAGAATGGACAATTTGGTAATAGTAGTTCCAGGTTTGGGACTTAGTTCTACAATGATTCAAGATATGACTAAAGGTTTGAAGGTGGTGATGGTTCCAGATTTCATGAAAGGTAAAATTACAGTGGTACAAGGATGACTAATGGTACCAGACCTGTTTGTCAAGTGTGTGATAAGTTAGGGCATATTGCAAGGACTTGCTGGTATAGGTATGAAAAGTCAGAAGGCTCCAGAGCTCAATATGAAGGCTCAAGCTCAAAAATTCTGCAAAGTTCACAAGCGAATATGAGCAATGTATCGGCCACATCTGCAACATTACAAGATCAGAGTTGGTATCCGAATTCGGGTACTACACACCACATAGCTTTTGATAAATAAAATCTGGTTGAGAGAGAAAAATATGAAGGTGCAGATCAAGTAATTGTGGAAAACGGATCAGGTTTGTATATCAAATTTGTTGAAAATTTTTACTTTAAAACTTATTTGAGTAATAGAGAATTCTTGCTACATAAGCTGCTACACGTGCCTGATATCACAAAGAATTTATTTAGTATGTATAAATTCTATTGTGACAACAATGTCTTTTTTAAATTTCACTCTAATGGTTGTTGTGTGAAATCTCAGGGAACTAAATAAATTGTCATATATGGAAAAGTTGAAAGAGGAATATACAAGTTTCTCAACTTCACTCCATCAAATAAATTAGTAGCCTTTGCTTCAACTGTGTCCACTGTTGACCGGTTTCTCTTGTGGCACAACAAATTGGGTCATGCCGCAAATAATAATGTTGTTTTTTCTGTCCTAAAATCTTGTAATATTGTTGCTTTGAATAAAAATCATGTGCATTTTGCTGTATTGGACAGTCCTATAGTCTTCCTTATCCCCTCCCTCCCCCCTCTTCAAATTCTTAGTACACTACTCTACTACAATTAGTATACACAAATATTTGAGGTCCTGCCCCTATTCCAGATTTAAATGAAGATTTTTACTTTGTTGTTTTTCTTGATGCTTTTAGTAAATACACTTGGTTTTATCTCATCAAAACTCGATCTCAAATCAAATCAGTTTTTAAATATTTTCAACAAATGGTTGAAATGCAATTAAATTATAAATTTAAGATGCTTTAGTCTAACAATGTTGCTAAGTATGTGAGCTTAGCCAGAAATTTACAGGTGTAGGGTATTCTATATAAATTTTTCTGTCCACATGAGCATCAGCAGAATAGAAGTGCCAAGAGAAAGCATAGGTACATAGTGGGGAAGGGTTTAGCAATGTTAATATGGGCTAAAATGCCAATTAAATATTGGGGAGAAGCCTTTATGACAGCAGTGCATCTTATAAACAGGCTACCAACCCAGGTTTTGCAAGGTCAGTCATCATTTGAGAAGCTGTCATAGTTTTTGGATGTTTGCATTTTTCACATTTGAGGCCATACAATAGGCACAAATTAGAATTCATATCATCTCCACTATACACCTTTTTAGGTTACAGTGCAGTACACAAAGGTTACAAGTGTCTCACTGTACAAGGTAAAGTAGTGATTACTAGTAATGTGGTATTTGATGAACAATAATTTTCTTTCAAATTTGGTTCTTCACCTCCTTTGATAGTTGATTCTAGTGCAACCTCTGACCCTCATTCACCTCTAGTCATTCCTCTACTAACCATAAACCCTGCTCAATCCTCACACAATTCTTCTAACAACCCTGCTCAATCCTCACACAATTCTTCTAACATTGCAAATAGCTCTTCCCTCACAACACCTCCACCTAACCCTGCTATGTCCAACCCCAGCCCCCAGTCACAAGTACAAACAAGAGCTCCCTCAATATCACATCTCTCAAACCCAGCCTCCAATAGCAACAACTTCACCAGCAACAATTTTCTTTCCATAGTAGCTCAAACAGCACCTTTGGCTCCATCCACAACACCAATACCAATTTCCATTTCAAACCTTGAAATTCTACTTTCTTTTGCTGATGATCCCTCAGTCCCAGTACCACTCATTTCAAATGTTCATCCTATGACCACAAGAAGTAAAAGTGGAATTCTTAAGCCCAAATCCTTCCTTGCCAGTGTTGAACCAAGGACAGTCTGAGTTGCTCTGTCTATGCCTGAGTGAAAAGCTACAATGGATGCAGAATATAATGCCCTCATGCAAAACCACACCTGAAAACTGGTTCCTCTTCCTCAGGACAGAGAAGTAGTGAGTAGTCGATGGGTCTTTTAGGTTAAATATAACTTGAATGGCAGCTTACAAAAGTATAAGGCTCGTCTCGTGGATCAAGATTTTTTTCAGAGACCAGGTTTTAATTTTACAGAAATGTACAATCCAGTGGTAAAAACTTACTTCAATTTGAATTGTGCTCACATTGGCATCGACTAAAAATTGGAAGATTAAACAGCTTGATGTCAATAATGCATTTCTGCATGGTGACCTAGCTGAGGATGTATACATGAAGCAACCGATGGGTTATGAAGTTGGCGATGGCAATTTAGTGAGCAAGCTCACCAAGGCTCTCTATGGTTTGAAGCAGGCACCAATAGCTTGGTATCACAAGCTGTCCATGGCTCTACAACACCTTGGGTTCAATGCAACGAAGTCTAATGTCTACTTATTTACCAAGTTCAAAAATGGCTCTTCATTGTTTGTCCTGATATATGTCAATGATATAATCAATACTGGAGACTCTGATGATGCAATTTTGTTGGTGATTCAACAACTGAATATCAAATTTGCATTAAGAAATAAGGGTGAACTTCACTATTTTCTTGGGGTTCAAATTACTAAGACTGCTAGTGGTGGTCTAGTGTTGTCACAAGAAAAATATGCTAAGGACTTGCTTAAGAAAGCAGATATGGAGTACTGCAAGCCTTATTTTACACTTTTATCCTCCTCCGTTAAGTTTTCTGCTTTTGGAGGTTCAACATTCAAGGACCCTAAATTCTATAGATCAGTAGCGGGCAATTTACAATATCTCACTGTCACTCGCCCGGAGTTAGCTTATTGTGTAGGTAAGGTCTCACATTTTATGCAAAATTCATTAGATGAACACTAGAAACTAGTCAAAAGGGTGTTGAGATATGTGTAGGGGACACTCAGTTTTGGCCTACACGTGTACAAAATAAGTGTTCAGTATGTTAAAGCCTATAGTGACTCTGACTGGGGATGAGACCCGGATGATAGGAAGTCCACTGGTGGCTTTTATGTTTTTCTTGGGAGTAATCTAATTTCGTGGAGTTAAAAGAAGCAAGGTGTTGTTGCTAGGTCTAGTATTGAAGTAGAGTACAGGGCTATGGCTAACTTAATGACTGAGCTGCTTTGGATCAAGAATCTTATGATTGAAATAGGAATTACACTTTCAACAGCTCCATTTGTTTATTATGATAATTTCAGTGCTGTATTGTTGGCTGCAAATTCAATTTTACATTCAAAGTCAAAATATTTTGAGACTTACCTCCATTTTGTTAGGAATTATGTCACTAAAAAGATCATTCAAGTGAGTCATGTCCCTGGAACTATCCAGCTAGCTGATGTGTTAACAAAGCCATTACCAAATACTACGTTTCTAGAGTTTAGATCAAGACTATTGGTACAATGGCACAAATAAGCTCAGCAGAAGAGATCATAAAAAGAAATCAGAGAATTGTGAAAATTCAGAAGGTCCAGAAAGCAATAGTCATGATCAAGCACTAAATGCACATTTTTAATCTGTGATAGTAGAGGCAGGACAACTCAACAGCAGGGATCATGATATCAAGTTGGAAATCAGAGAAAACAAGACTGGAACAGTGGAAGAGAAGCTGAGCAATAGGGGTCATGATAGAGTAAACTAATTAAAAAGAATTGGTTAGTTTGGCTAGTGTTAGTATTACTGTTAATAGAATTGGTTGTGGTTAGTTTTGTGATTGCTAACTGAATTAGTTAGTTTAGTTTGTATGGTTTATAGTGTGACAGCCAACTCTCTTTTGCTATAAGAAACTAGAATTAGTTACTGTTTAACTGAACTTTATTTTACCAATTCAGAATCAAGAACCAATTCTCACTCTCTTTCTCTTCCTCTTCCTCTCCCTCTCCCTTTGCTTCTCCTTCTCCTTCTCCTGCATATTCTCTTCTTCTTTCTTCTTTTTGTGTTGAGCCTGATATCCTTCAATCCATACAACATAGTTAATTTAATAGTATTGTTCAAACCACTCTTTCATTTTGACTAGTTCGCTTGAATTTTTATTAAATAATAATTAAATCCTTTGATCTTGGTATGATATTTATTTTCTCTAATAATCTTCACTTGTATGTTAAAATTTTTTCCCCCTTCATGTGTGATTAGAAATGCTCTAGAAGCACATCCAAAAATAATGTAAAAAGTGATATGTCGAAATGATATGATCTTTGTATAATTCTATATCAATTAAAAATTGATTGATTGTGATTTTGTCTAATAACTTTTACAAAAATAATCAAAGAAATTTTATGAGTCAATAATGATAGGTAAAATTAATTTAGTCATTTTATTTATCCACTTAATTAAATAAATATTACAAATTTAAATATCACATTATGTATGTAATAGTCCATATATATTGGCCACCACGGCACACCCTTAAGCAATAACAAAAATTGATTTTGCTATCATAATACTAATAAAAAAGAAGAATAAAGTATCCATTAATAATATAAAAAAAATTAAATGTAAGACAAAGAAAAAGACAAAAAAAGTCGTTAAAAATATAATTATTTATGCATATTTTTTTATGGTATTCAAATTTTTATGATTGAAATATTTAGAGTTTAATTCTTGTTAAACTCTAAAAAAAAAGAATTTTAATATAAGATAAAAAAATAAAAAATTAATATAAATTCAAATAAATTCTTATATGGAGAGATATATTAGAAATATAATTATTTATTAACTTATTTTTTGCTTAAAATTTTAAAATAAATAATTTTAAGGCTATTTTACATGTGATTTACAAACTAACCAAATGTATAACAAGCTTTGAATGGAAAGAGAATTTTTTTTTTTTTTTTTTTACTCCGAAAGTGTTGTATCAAATTTTTGTTAAGAAAACGAATCTCTTTTACTCAATCACACCTCCTGAACATGTTTTGCTTTAAGAATGTAAGAAGAAATTTTAAAGCCGCAATATTATTTGTTATACAAACAATAAAATTAATAATAAAAACATTGTCTCTGCCTTGGAGAATCTTGGAAACACGCAGACTCTTGTGATAAGATAAATTACAAATGCAAACAGTTAAAGCATCATTATATATATTCTCTAAGTGGAATAATGATGTCCCACTTTTAGATATTTGCATGAAGATAACTTGACGTACGTTCTGATCTATTATATATATGCTTACAATTATTTGGATCAGACATTATACAAGATAAGGATCATTAGATTCTGTATAGTGCGCTAAATCAATAACTTAATTGCTATTTGCTACTATTAAATATCTGCATGCATGCTGTTAAGTGACGGGATAATTGGATAAGGTTCTCATTAAGAATTCTTCCTTCTTTCTTTTTTATATATATATTTTTGTATCTTTTCCCTTCTCTTTCACATGTTATCATATTATTTATTTTATTTTTTTAGAGGATAAAGCATATTAAATACATAATGAAAAAATTTAGGGAACAATAATTTTATTGAATTTTGGCCAACATATAATCAGCAGAGAAAGGTGAGTCATTAGATGAAATCTCACACCATCTCATACCATTAAATTATTATTGATGACTATTTGATAGCTACCAATCACAAAAGTTATTGGTCCCTAGTATTACTCATTAACAATTAATTTAAATAAAATTATGGATAGAATTTTTTTTAATATTAAAATAACACTAATTTGAAGAAAAAGTAAGACTCTACGATTGTCGATTACAAAGGTAGAATTTTATAATATATTTAGTTTCATCTTGATCAGCAAGTGGTTTGAGAAAATAGGTTTAAATTTGGATAACTAAAATTAATGAAGAATATTGGGTAAGTCTTTTATTGAATTTTTTTTAAAGAAAATTTTGTGTGTTTATGTATTATATTTTATTTTTATAGTAGATAGGACTCATCACATTAGAATATTAAGGTTCATTTTGTATATATATTCATTCATTTAACTTCATTCATAAAGTATTTTATAAAAATTATATTTAAATAATTTATTTTATCTTATAACTATTTGATATAAATCGTTTATTTTAAAATTTGTAATTATTTTTTAGTATAACCTCGTCTAACTCATTCGATACGAGTAGTTTTAAGGTTTTATGATTTATTTCATTTCAAATTATTTAATTGAAATGTGGTTATTTCTTGATCTGATTTCATACAACTCGTTTAAATTCGAGCTGTTTTTAGGACTTTACGACTTGTTTTAAGTACAAGTTGGTTAGTTTGAATGTTAAAGTGTCAGATCATTTTGTTTACCATTGGACTTCGTGCTTTATCCATTGTGCCCCTGCTCGAGGTCGAGCTTCATGAAGTCGGACTCGAGCGATCAAGTGGGTCAAATGATCAAGTCGGATTATTGAGGTCGAATTTTCATGAAGTCTTTCAATGATTTGTTCAACTCATTCATTCCGAGTTTTTTTGTAGATGACTTGTTTTCATACAAGTCATTTTTTTAAGCATAACTCGTTGTATATCAAGTTTTGCGCGATTTGTTTTAATACAAATTGCTTAGATCATATGGTTATTTTTTACTCGATTTCGTTCAACTCATGAGCTTGAGTTGTTTTAAATCACCAAGCCGTATTATAACCATTGGACACCAATTTGAACCTCGTCGCTTTATTTGAGCGACCATTAAAAAGGTCGGCTTGTGATTTTCGCGCTTTCTCGAGCATAAATTGGCGCCTTAGATAAAGGAATTATATATTTATTTCCTCCTCTTTCTAGTTTTTACAAGGTTGTCATCCTTGTGCATGATACAACTCGTTTTTACCCGAGCTGTTTTAATTGGAGGATTGTTTTTATATTTCGATTTTGTTCGAAATGCTTTTACCATCCTTCCATTTCTTTTTAACTTGTTTCTGTACGAGTTGTTTGGTTGAAGGATTATTTTTCTTATCATTTTTGCTTTTACTCTTTTGATTTTATACAACTCATTTTATATCGAGTAGTTGTTTCAATTTTGCTTTAGTGATTCATTTTGATATCATTCACTTTTTAATGCTTTGCTTTAATGATTTGTTTTGATACAAATTACTTTTAAAGCTTTGTTTTCAGATTGACACGACTTGTGCTTGACATAAGTTCGTTGAAAATATGCTTGACTAGCACAACTCATTTAAACCGAGTTGTTCTCATGTTGTTGTGGATGCTAGAATAAGTTTTCTTTGAACAACTTCTGAAGTTCTTCCATTTTATACGACTAAGTCATTTATTTTTGGAACTTGTAGAGATGAGCTCGTGAGCTTAAAATTTTGTACGGCATATTTGTTACTCGTGTGGGTTGAGTTGTTAAATCGTATTTATGCCTCGAGGGGCGTATTTGATTAAGTTTCGAGGGGCTTCTTTCATTAATCTCCTTGCCTCTCTTTACTCTTGAGCAGGAATGTCGAACTTGATATTTCCAACGCTTGGAGCCATCCATTCCTAGATTGTAAGGATGTTCGTCTTGTTGACTTCTTTTGATACTGAAGGTGACTGTAGTATTTCTTGAATTAGAATTTTATTATTGTCCCAAGTTTTGTACTGGCTAGTTTGGAGAGGGCATCATCTTGGCCATTCTACTATCAAGTTATATGCCTGACTTTTATTTTCTGAAACTTGGCTAGCTGGGCCAAAGTTTTTTCCTGATATCTCTTCATATTTGGATCTTTAGCTTGGTAATCACCATTGATTTATGAGGTTATTATTTGTGAGTCAATTAAATAATGTGCCCTTCAAGGCGACGAGTGCTTTAGTCATTTGAAGGCCGACAAGCACAACTTCATATTCAGCTTTGTAGTTGGAGGCTGGAAAGTCGAATTTTAATGAGAGTTCTATCCTAGTTCTTTCTTCATTCTCGAGGATGATCCCTGTCCCACTACTAGCTTTGTTTGATGATCCATTTTCTAGTCGTGGAGCTCCCTTTCTGCTCCCGTTGAAAGTGGAGGTGTGCACCGCATAAGTAGAGTTTCAATACCAAAGATCAGAAAAGGTAGCGCCAGCATCGGAAGCACTATAGATGTGACTTGGAGGATCGGGAGTCAGTGGTGGCCAAAAACTCTACCGTGATTCTTTCTGAGGTTGTAACGTTGGCACAACAGCAGATTCCGAGTTTGAGAAGAAAACCAAATTTTATGTCGTGACTCATCCTATTGCGTGATAAGCAATAGTTCACCATGAAGAGTAGAAGAGCAGTTGCAAGAGAGAGTGGAAGCTTTGATTTTGCTGCCACCAAAGTTGGATTCACGTGAAAGCCTTGGGAGTTATTCACACATCTTTGTTGCAAAAGAATCATTGTATGTCAGCGGTGCACTTTTTGATATTTGTTTATCAAAAAATACCTTGTTTTCCTGTGGAATTTTATTCTTCGTAACAACTTTGGATTAATCAAGTTGTTTGAATTGGATGCATAAGGAAGCAAACGAACATTTTATTGAGAATAATTGTGGCACTGATTTTAATATGCTTGCATCCTGTTCTTTTCGAGCGGTTGTCTGACCATCTTGTTGATCATCCGCCATTATCAATAGTTGAGCTCCAAGTCCCCAGCAACGGCGCCAATGTTCCGAGGGTTATCTGAAACTGGGTTGCTTTTGGTCTTGAATATGAGATCTAGACTCCTTCTGGGTAGCGTCCGACTTCTGTTGGTACTGAGGTACCGCTGTCCGAGTTCTTCGTGAGGAGGTGGGTGTGGTACCTACAATGGACTCTGATGCTTAAGTTAGCACAAGTTTTAGGCAGGTTTTTAGTAGATTGGGTTCTGAAATATATCTGACGGAGTCAGTGTATTTATAGTAGAATTGATAACCACCTTTTAGAGTCGTTCCACCTTTGATGGTGGATAACCGTTCTCTTTTATTAGGGAGGTTGTTGAGATCTCTCTTCTAAAATAATAGGAGATATCTTAGGAGTTAGTTACTTATTTAGATAAGTAGAGCTAGACTCATGTCGCCGTGTCCAACCTCTATGAGGTCGGGTAGGCGTAGATCAGAATGATGTCTATAGGTTGCGTTTTATTCGTTTTGGGCCTGGCTAAATTATGGATCAGTGCAGGAACAAAATCTTTACACTTCCACGCTACCTTGTGTGCTTCAACATCCCCATCTTTTTGCCATTCTTCTACCACCTTATCTCTAGTTTCCAGACCTCCCTTCAACAATTCCTCAACAAAGTTCAAAACTTTCATCCCTCTCAAGTGTGTTGCATGCCTGCAAATGCCACCATCGCACTCTCTCCCACCTGTGGCGGTTCCCTCTCTGTTCGCATGACATGGAATTGACCATTGCATGGGATGGGAGGTGGAAGATTCGGGTGTTGCCACTAACTTCTTGGATTGTTGCCCTGGCCATGGATTGACGACCTTTTTCGATGACAACAGTGGTGAAGCAAGTTGGCAACCTTGTTGTCTCTACTTCTCTCTATATCTCATTTTGTCTTTCTCTAATTGATGAATTTTTTCATTCTTTCTTTTTTTCAAAAAAAAAAATTGAATGGTTTGTTGTGATTATTGTTGGATTTGAAGAATTTGATGTTCTTGGATTTGAAAAGAAAATTTTTCAAAGTGTTAGTGGTGGTGGTGACCATGGAAAGGAAGACAGTGGTGATGAATGTAATGTGATAATTGGTGTAGTGGTAAGCTATTGTTGTCATTTAAAAAAGAGAAAAAACTCTAAACAGCCCCTCACAATTATCTCAAAAGACAACGAAGCTTTCAACACAAAAAAAAACCCTTTTTGACCCTTGATCTTTATTTTTATAAGACTGATTAGCCCATCTGTCAGTATTTTCTCTCTGTATTAACGGAATAAGCCTATATGGCATGTTAAACTATTGATTTATCTGTTAAGAGCCAATTAGGATTCACAAATTCTTTTTTGTTGAGAGCCTTGTTATCTTTTAGGAATAATTATCAAGGCTGTTTTTTTTTTTTTTTTTTTTGTTACATTTTTCAAATACATTGACTAAATTAACTATATAAAATTAAGAAATATTAGAAATTTTCTTAAATTATTTTTTACTTATAAAATTAAATAGAATATATATTAATGATTAATGTGTCACATAAGTATATTTTAAAGAGTGATTTAAATATCAAGGATCAAAAAAAGTATTATTTTTATTGAGAACTTCATATTCTTGAAAAAATCATCATGTTTTAAAGAGTGATTTAAATATCAAGGACCAAAAAAAATATTATTTTTATTGAGAACCTCATTCTTGAAAAAATCATCAGAAACCGAAATGAATATTCACCCTTTTAAAATTATTGTCTTCAAAAAGACAACTTTAATACTAATTACTAACTAGAATATTAAAGACGTTTACAAACCCAAAAAAAAATGTTAAGAGATGATTTTAATTTTAACCTGAAACCTTAGGAACCAAAACATTATTTATCCCATTTAAATATTTGTAATTGAATTTTTATATTAATAAAATAATTTTTAGGTTCCACCAAGCAGCATCATTAAATAAAAACAGAAAAAAGTAATATTTATTTGTGCGTAGGTTTAAGATGGAGGATTCTAAGAATATTGTGAATTTTAAATGGTAAGAAATCAACAAGTCAGTAAAATCATAAACACAAACAATACTGTAAAACTGGAGGCGTTTAAATAACAGTACCCTAGGCCTGGGTTATAGTAATTTGCACCAATGACAAGAACTTTTGACCAAGACTAGAGAAGCAAAAGCAAACATGGTTGATAACCAAGAGACCTTTTGTACAACTATTGGTGTAAAAGTAAAACTAGTTCTATGCAACATAAAAATGTCAAGGAGCATGAGAATGTGGTACTCAGAAGTCATTAATTTGCTAAAGAAAAAATTAAAAGACTTATGAATTAACCAAAGTAACAAACAGGAATAGAAGGTCCCTTGTCTTGTCTCCAACACATCATCATTGAAAGCAAAACGGGCTTTTATATTAATGAAAATTTGATGCCAACCATACACAGTGGGGAATCAACACTCCACAGAATAACAACCAAGTGTATAACTAGAAAATATTACTATTCAGCATCATCACTCTCTACAGTCTCGCTCTTTTTGAAATCACTGATAGCCTTATCAAAAGTGCTCCTTACATGTTGGCAGATAAGCATCAGATCTTGACATGCATCCTTTAAAACTTCTCGTGCCGGATCCCCTACAGTTGCATAATGATAAAGCAATGAACACAATAAAACCAAATGAATGATAATTGGATTAAATCAATAAATTTTATGGGAATGCCTGCGGGTATTAACATGTCCTCAATCTATCTCCCAGTCAATGCTATATATATGACTTTTGAGCATTGAATAGGACTTAATTCACCACACTTTTCTCAAAACAATAATTTCAGCCTCAAGTTCAATCATATGCATGAGACAACAAATTAGACTTTACTCATATCTTCCTGAAATGGCCAGAAACCACCTTAAGAGGAGCAGCTAAAATAAAGAAAAGAGGATCAGATTAAGACCACTTGAATGATAATAAGATGAAATTTGAAATGCCAAGAAAACGATAGGATCAAGCTAGGAAAATTGCCATAGATATGAGATGATGAAAAAAAAGGTGCTGTGAAAAACTTTGTAGAAAAGCAATCATGATTAATCATTGTCCTCTCATCTTTATTAGGTGAAGAGATCTAGTTCACAAGTGTTTACAGTTGAACAAATGATAGATGAATAATGAAGTTAAAGAAACATCCATGATGCTACCTACTACAGTTGAAAGGCATGCCATATGTTACCTGTTGTCTGGACCCTGATGTTAACGCGGTTATCCGACGGATGAGGAATGCTGTACCCACAAAATGTAACTCTTGGACTGCAAGAAACATTAATGATATCACCTCATTAGGATATATAGTACTAAAAATAAAAGCTATAAGTGAAGGAGAGAAAAAGAGAGATGCAAAACCTAAACTAATGGATAATTAATTATGTGCCACAAAAAATACAGAGAGAAATCAATAGCAATAGAGATATTTGGCTCAATCCCCCGTCCTCTCCTCACAGATATGTGGGAGAAATTCATGCTTCACAATAAGGATTCAGTTCAGTTCATATTTATTTCAAGAATTCATTAATTCATTTGGTAAAGTTTGACAAAGTCTTACACTTGCTACCATTGGTCTAATGCAACCCTCCTCTTTATCATGGATAAGGACCAAGTATGTAAAGATTTATAGTAAAGCAGAATCTAGACAAAGTTTGATTGGTCATTATAAGGAAGACATGAATTTAGAGCAGCATGCTGCTTACTTCTTTATTTTGGTGGTTGGAAAGAAATGCCTCAAATTCAAAGGTATTTCCTGGTACTAAATTAATTGTTGGATACAGAGCTTTTGCATTGCTATTTGCTAATGGATTTTTCTGACATAGTTGCTATAAGGGAACCTTGTATGATATTGCTTACACTTAGGACATATATTAAATTCCATTGACTGATTTTGAAAATATTTCTAATATAAAATCAAGGGCTAATAGGAACCAATTGAAATTGGCACAAGCGATGACTTCTGCAGGGAAATGTGAAACAGAAGGGATGCGCCACGTATGTGTCAAGTTTGTTGTAACTAGTAAGAAAGGAGAATATGGAGAGCAGTCAGTTAGCCATCTAAATTGGGAGATTCTTGGGGTGTGTAACTGCTTAATGCTCCAATAAGGTTTCTTTCATTTCAGCTATATAGCTATAGCAATATATACTGCTTCTTTCATTTCTGTGTCATTTTATGTAGTTTCCTCTCAAAATGCAAGAATAAATTCCTAAGATTAAAAACACATGGTTTTCACACTACTTACTCTTGATTTAATGTGAATCTCATAGAATTTGCAAATGTATGATCCTCATCTGCCAGAGAAAAAGTTGATTTACTCTGATCAGAGTGTGACCCATGCTCCATCACTGACAACTAATCTGAAACATGACCAAAAAAAAAAAAAAAGTGAGTTCCAAAAATAATAATACTTAGTAACCGTCAGAAAATAGGGTAGCAGCTACTCTGGCTAGGGGTGTTTGGTTTGCAGTTTGGTTCGGATTTTAGAAGGAAAAAAAAAACATCCGCACAAATTATACATAAAAATTCAATTTGGTTTGGTTCGGTTTTTCAATTTTTACGCTAATTTAAAAATATGTTCTAAAGGAAATTTATCTTCATGCTTAATGCCATCTTTACCACTCTTTTCAGAACAAAACAACAAAGAATCATAACAAAAAAATTCAAATAAAAAAACAGTAGAGAACCAATAATCATATTTGCTATGACTGATTTATGATTTATGGCCAGAGATTCCACTTTTCTTTTAAAGCACAAGTTATAACAACATGCAATATCTTGAAACCAGGATCACTCAATGGGTTGAGCTTCTTTAATCAAAGCAAATCTTCTAAAAGTACTAGCTCTAATTTCTTTTGGCAATGGGTTTAAGTGGCAAAGTTCGTTCTATAAATAGTAGAACCTGTGGCTAGTGTTTAGTGGTTACTTAAGGCAAAGGTTACCAAAATAAAAAAGAATAAAAACAGTGAAGTGAGCCAGCAAACAGAAACAAAAAATTACACAAGCTCGCAAAAGAGAAAAGAAAAACAAAAGTAAAGAAGAACCAAAACACCACTCAACTTGATTCACACAAAGGAAAATAAAGTGAAGTACTTTGATCTAATCAAATCTTTGGTGTTAACCCAATCTTCTTTCCATCCCTCCCAATGATAATTATTGTTCTTGTTCACATTGGCTCTGAGAGATCAAGCTTGCTATGCATTTAATTGACATTGATACACGCATAGATACATACCCAATAAACCCAGAAGATGCCCATGGCCTCATTAACAAAACATGCAATAAATTCCAAAACTTTTTAACAAACAATTGAGGCCCATGAGTATCATCAGGAGTTCCTCACTTAATTAGTAAGGAAGGTGATAGATCTGCATATTCAAACTTGCCTTTGTGGAATTTATCTTCATGCTCAATGCCATCTTTACCACTCTTTTCGGAACAAAACAGCAAAGAATCATAACAAAGAAAATCAGAATAAAAAAAAGTAGAGAACAAATAATCAGAATAAAAATGGAAAATCAGAACCAATAATCATAACAAATTGAAAATCATCATAACCGCAATCAGTAAATCAGTGCCAAGAACCAATAATCATAACGAACAGAAAAATCATCAAGTCACAACCTAAAAACAATTAGAAGTCAGAAAAGAAAAAAAAGTTAAGAAAAATTAGAAAAAAATCCCAACACCTAGGGCTCCGTTCTAGATAAACAGACAGTGCAGGGAGGACGACACGGCGGGGATGGACGGCGAAAACAGGGACTGCGCGGATGGAAGGCGCTGCGAGACCTTGAAGCTTGAGCGACGGCGGAGTGGAGGGCGATACGGGGGGTGCTGTTGCGTGCTGCTACTGTGCGCGGAGGACCACGGCGGCTGCTGATGCGTGCTGCTCTGGCCTGCTGCTGCGTGGAGCCGTGGAGGACGACAGAGAGAGAGAGGTGCTACGAGGAAAGGAGAGGGAGAGAAAAAGGCCGCTGGTATGAGTTGCTGTTGTCCGGCGGTAGACGGAGGAGAGGGAGGACGACGGGGCTGTGAGGAGGTCTGGATTGGAGGAAGGAGAGTGTTCTGTGTAATGGAGTATGGGGAGTACATTAGGGTTCGGGTAATTTCAGGGTAATTTAGGGATTTCATGGTTAGATATTTGACAAGTGCCCACCACACTGACATGGTCGATACGTAATATGTGAATACATAAATTTAAAATTCTTATAAGACACAAAAATATGACGTATGTATAAAATATAAAAATATTTTTAAATAAATTATAATGATATTTTGATATTTTATTGATAAAATATAAATTATTTTTTTAATTATTTTTAATATTTTTTAATTATATAAAATATTTACAATATTTGTTGTTTTAATAATTAATAATATATTATTTTTAACTCATTTTAAAAATATATATTAAAAACAAGACTAAATAGTAAATACGTGATGGTATTTAGATATGTCTAAATATATCGAAAAAAAATTTATTTATTAGAACACAGTACACCAACTCAGTAAATGAAGGTTCTGAGAACCGGACCGGTCATCGAACCACTCTAGTTATTGGTTCATTGGTTTATTGGTCCAACCAGTCTAACCGTGATTCAACCGAAAAAACCGTTTTAAAATAAAATAATAAAATAATAAATAAATTATAAATAAACATCCTAAAATATAACTCATCCTATTTTTTGTCTCATGACAACACTATCATTCAGACAACATAATCATTGAATACAATGCAAAGCTACTTATTCATTGAGATCTCACATTATACAAACAACTTTCACGACTTAAGTTCACATTTTCAGCAAACAATTGTAACCAATGTTATTTTTTCTTTTACGATGATATGTACAAAACTACAAATCACGTATAGTACAAAACTACAAACTAACTGGAAATAGATATGAGCTTAGATGCATGATTATGTAGTGTAGTGAGGTGAATTTTTGTCTCTGTTGTTAACATGAGATTATACAATGCTCCCCCTGTGAATTTGTCTCCAAGAAACATTATAATATTCATGAATTCACAAAATGTTTACTCTAGGGAACCCGAGAGCATACATACTGGACTAGGCAAGTAATGCTTAACTACATTGAATAAATTTGCATGGCCTTGACATGACTTTGACTAATAACACAGATACAAATATGCATTGAAATAACCCCAATCATAAACACCATTACCAAATTAAATAAAAAATCAACCAAAAATCACCTTGCAAATAAAAAACTCAATCTCTTGAACTCAATAATTACATCCGATATCCAACTAAATAATTGCATCACAGTTATCATAAACTGATTTCAAAGCCTAGAAGCAGAGTGAAATTAAAAACATGAAGCATATAATAAATCAAAAGATCACCAATAGCAAGTTTTTTAATAAGAACAGAAGTTAAGAACAATGAAAAATGAAAAAAGATTCAACAGTTTTCAACCCAATTTTAATAAAGCTCATCACAATGATTAACAACAACAAAAAGTACTGAAGGAACAGTGAATCAGTAACAGGCAGTGCAAATTTAAAATTTAAAATTTATCATCAAATACAATCAGTGAGCAAAGCCAATCAACCAAGCACTAACTAAGTATTCTGTTCTGATTCTGTGACTAGGAAGCAACAAATTCAGCCACAAATTCAAGTTACAGCAACAAATTTAACAAATCCAAGTAAAGTCCCAATTTACAGTAACATTTAGATTAGCAACAAGGCAAATTTGATTAGCAATTCAGCAACATGCAAAAATACAGGGAGAAGGGAAATCTGAAAAAGAGAGAACAGGGAAGGATGGTGCAGGGACTCACCAACGGTCGATGGCGAGTCGGCGACCACCCCACGGAAGGCGACGAAGCAAGAGACAACCCCACGAGTTGCTTCTGCCGCCGGCAACGAGACAGACGAACCACGAGATGCCAGTGACTGAGACAAGACTCGAGTGAGACTGGGAGGCAGAATCGAGCAGAGACAACCACGGACGACGAGCAGCAACCGACACGCACAGCTCGAGCACTCACTGGCGGAGGGAGGCGCGAGCAGCCGAGCACAGAGGAGAACGGCGAGATGCGAGCACCCAACGTGGAGGATCCGGCGAGAGGCCCGAGAGCACGAAGACAGAAGTTCTTGAATGCGATGGACGGCGACAACTATTGGTGGAGGCTAGGGTTTGCTTTCTTTGGTGGAGGCTAGGGCAATTTGCTCTTTGTTGAAGGAAGGAGTTGGAGAAGGGAGAATGGGGGATAACGCGTGCTTTCTGCCTTTCAAGGAAGGAAACGACGTCGTTTTCTTTAAACCGGCCGGGTTCCGGTCCGATCCGACCGCCGATAACCGGCCGGTTCAACGGTTCTTAAGCGATTTTTGATTTTGCGGATTTACATACTGGACCGGACCGTTTTCTTTGTCGGTTCCCGTTGAACCAGTTAGACCGGCCGGTCCGGTCCGGTTTTCAGAAATCAGAGTAGTGTCCATGTTTTATAGAACAAGTGTATTATTTATATGTTTGACAAGTGTTTATACTTTAGGAAGATTTTTAAGTGTACCGTCAGTGATTTTTAACCGTTGATCTTAATTATATATAGGGTTAACCACCAAAAACGCCCCGAATTATTCAAACGCTGACAAAATGCACCTGAATTCTACTATCGACAAAAATATCTTTAAATAATTTAAAAACATAACAATAATACCCAACAGTAAAAATATATTTTTAAAAAATGCCTTAGAGATTGAATTTTGATGTAATTTTTTACAAGAATAATTAAAAAAAATGAGATATAAATTATTCTTAAAATTTGATAATATTTTTCTAAGTATATATTTTTTTGTGATTTTTTAAAAGTATTATTAGTTGTTAATAAAAAAATTACAAAAAAAATATATACACAACGAAAAATCACCAAATTTTAAGGATACTAATATCTCATTTTCTTAATCATGTTTGCAAAAAATTATACCAAAATTCAATCTCTAATATATTTTTTGAGAAATACATATTTAATGTTAGGTAATCTTGCAAAAAAAACTAACATTAAATATGTATTTTTCAAAATATACATTAGAGGTTGAATTTTGATGCAATTTTTTGCAAGCATAATTAAAAAAATGAGATATTATTATTCTTAAAATTTGGTGATTTTTTGTTAAGTATATATTATTTTGTAATTTTTAAAAGTATTATTGGTTGTTAACAAAAACAATTATAAAAAAATTATATACTTAACAAAAACTCACCAATTTTTATGTATAATAATATATTATTTTTATAATCATTCTTGCAAAAAATTGCATCAAAATTCAATCTCTAAGATATTTTTTGAAAATATATATTGACTGTTGGTATTGTTGTTGTGTTTTTAAATTATTTGAAGGCATTTTTGTTGATAGTAAAATTCGAGTGTATTTTTGTCAGCGTTTATATATATTATATATATTTTTTATAATTAAAATTACGGTTAAAAATAATTAAAACACCGGTATAAAGATACACTTGAAAATTTTCCTATACTTTATACTAATTAAAGGACAAATGTCTACTTCAAACAAAAAAGAAAAAGCATAATGAGTATTTCAAAATTTAAAATTCTCTTCTCTCTCTCTTTGGATCTCTATTGCAAAATTCAAATAGGGTGAAGTCTCCTGTGTAGAAAGTGTTGTGGTTTCTACATGTATAGAAATAGCGTAGAATTGGCAGTGTACAACAAGTGTGTGACCTAGAGAGCAGATGTGATAAGTTGCAGCAATGGTCTCCTTTCGAGTCAGAAATTGCTACTAACTTCACGTGATATGGGAATGTTATTATCTTGTGTTAACTAGACTAAAGATAGTTAATTAGTATGAGTTTTAGTTGGGTATCGTTTTATTGGGCCCTTTTGCATAGGTGGAATGATTCTTATAAATTGCAGGAGCTAAAAATTTAGTGGGCTTTGTGGTTGCTAGGATTTGAACAAAAACATGCGGGAGAAAATGAAAGAAACGTATTGAAAAATTCAATTAAAAAAAAATTCAATTGAGGTGTTTCGAAGAATTTCTACTACTGTGACTAATAGACTCCCTAGACAATAAGTGTATATGGGTTGACAGAGCTCTTTAAGGTTCACAGTTGAAACTTGGAAGTGCACACACCTAAATAATTTTGCTACATAATATGCCTGGTCCATATATATAAACTATTAAACGAAAATAAAAATGTGAGTAATTATCTAAATTAGTCTTCAAAAATTTTAAAAATGGGCATTTTAATTTCTAAGAAAAATTAATATACAGATCAATTTCTAAGGTTTCACTCTGGCAGATAAATCAGTCCTCGGTTCATTTTTTTGGCAAAGTAACTATCCAGATCAGTCCCCAAAGATTTTAAAAATTGACATTTTAGTCTCCAAAAAAATTAATGTACAAATCAATCTCCAACATTTTTTTCTGTTAGACATAACAGTCTTCCGTCCAAAAATAAAATAAAATAAAATAATTATTATTATTAATTGCCTAATAATATTGTAGTATAATTTTTTATATTTTTTAGACAAAAATAATGATAAATTTATTCATTAAATTCTTATATATATATATATAGTAGTCACTCAATAATAATAATAATAATAATAATAATAATAATAATAATAATAATAATAATAATAGAGATTATTCTATACAAAATTCAAAGTTAAAACCATTTAATATTTTTGTATTTAATATAATCAAAAATATCTTATTTTAAAAAAAATATATATGTTTGTATTAAAAAACATGTATTAAAAGAAAATATTTTAATTTGAATTTATATTAAATACATGTTTCTTTTAATACATACATGTTTTTTAAAATATGACATCTTTTGATTATATTAAATACAAAAATATCAAATGTTTTAACCTTGAATTTCTTGTAAAATAATTTCTAATAATTTTATTGATTATTATTATTATTATTATTATTGAGTGACTATATATATATATAAAAGAATCTAATGAATAAATTTATTATTATTTTTGTTTAAAAAATACAAAAAATTATAGTACAATATTATTATTATTATTATTATTTTATTTTTAGATGGAGGACTATTATGTCTAACGAAAAAAATATTGGGGATAGATTTGTACATTAATTTTTTTGGGGACTAAAATGTCCATTTTTAAAATTTTTGAGGACTGATTTGGGTAGTTATTCTGCCGAAAAATGAATTGAAAACTGATTTATCTGTCGGAGTAAAACTTTGAACATTGATCTGTGTATTAATTTTTCTTAAAGACTAAAATGTCCGTTTTTAAAATTCTTGAAGACTGGTTTGTGACTCTAAAAATATATATAACATTCATTATACAAAATAAAATAATACACATGTTCAACTACCTACATTAATTACTCATTATACTACTCAATTACAATAGCCACACAAATCAAAATATAAACCACACAATTATTTTTCATAGGAGAACAACACGCACAACAAATGATACAACATAATTTTATATCTTAAATTTTAAACATTAAATTAATATTAAAAATGAATTCACAAATTTAGAGATTAAAATTTAAAATTTTACGCATAAAATTTATATTTTACGATATATGAATTAAGGTTTACAGATTATGATTTATGTGTTACGATTTATGGATTTACGATATATCGATTTACGATTTATAATTTAGTGTTTATTATTTAAGTTATTAGATTCATGGTTTGCAAAATAGAATTTACAGTTTATCTTTAACAAAATTATTGTTTATACTTTAGGATTTAGTGTTTACGATTATACGTTTTCGATTCACAAATGGTAATATATGATTTACGGTTATTAGTTTTGTTGTCAAGTGTCATATTATATAGTTTGTATTCATGATTCTTGTGAATTATTTAAATTCTAAATTACCCACCTTTGGAGATACATTATCAACTATAACTTCATTCTTTAAATTCGTTTTAACCACTAATTATTTAAATTAGACACTCAAATTTTGTTTATACAAAATAAAACTAATAAACTCCTCATAAATTACATGAGTATATATATATATATATATATATATATATATATATATATATAATATAACTCAAAATTTACTAAAAACATGGGTCAGATATTCTTTGGCCCATTTAGTGTGTACCTGAAGCCTTTGAATATACACATGTTCACAAACCCAATTATATCTCAACATCCAAAAATTAACAAACTAATTATAAATTTGTAAAAACCATTTAACTTCGTTCGAAAATTCGGATTCATTTAGCCTTGCACCAAAAAAAGCCCACCTATAAGTCCATCGATTATCCCACATTAATTACTCAGAACTTTCTAACATTAACAAACTATTAACTTAACCCATTACGTGAAAAACTCCAAATAATTTCATTGTGCACTGCCAGAAATTGTTTCTTTTTTGGACACTTGTCACACACCAACTACTTCCAGTACATTTCTATAGGTGTGGAATTGTCTCCCATTCTACATCGAAAAATTCACCTTCAAATAGTCATCTTTCTCTTTTATTAGATCTTTCTCTTCATCATTCTCTTACCGCTTCCATCATCGTTGCTATACACTATCACAATTAATAGATGAGTTGCGTGTTCGAAAAACTGGTTGGTACCCAAACTCACTACTAACACCAGAGCAAACAGAGAAGTTTTGCTTATGATGCAAGCAAAGCAACTGCAATAACTCCGATCACGATGTTTTGGTAAGTCTTTCGAAATGCAGAAAATGTGGCTCGATCTGTTCGCGGTTCGTGGTTTATGGTTGTCAATGGTGAAGCAATTGGCAATTGGACTTTTTGCTACGCCAACACCTCTGTGACACTCACTAAGCTTTCTTCAAAAAAACAAAACAACATTTTTTATTCTTCTTCAATCTTCATTCTATTGCCAAAATAAATAAATAATGATTTGTTTTCGAATTTTATTTTACTTTCTTCACGGTTACGCTTGCTGCATAAATTTCTCACAAGTAATAATGATCTGATTTCAATATTTTTGTTATTTTCTTTCTTTTAAAATCTTATTTATTCTTTTGGTTGGCCATTGTAGTTGCATGTGTAACACTCTTACTATTAGAATGTCACGCTTCCGGTTGTATTCTTCTGATAGCGAAAAGTATTACGACGACTTCATATATTTAATAATAAAATAGGAGCCTTTGACTCAAAACCGTATCGCTATTTTCTTTAAAAAAAACAGAAATACTTTTTAATTAAAAACAAATAAGCATATACATATATACAAAACTTCTTACTCAAGCAACTTATAAATATTATATACATACATGTTATTACAGTCACGACTCCTATCCCTCTTACAAGAATATAATAATAAATGTGAGGAAAAATATATAACATATGTATATAAACAAAAACAACATATCTAAGAACTTAACAAAAATTCAGCAAACTTCCTCGACCATCCTGAAAAGAGAAAGCTGTAGGGGATGAGAATATCGTCCTTGAAAAGGGTTCTCAATAGAGGGTTTAAGAATTGTCATAAGAGAAGAATACGTATAAAGAGAAGAATTGATTTCAAGGCGGTAATTATCATTCATCCTATAAATCTTTTAAAAATCAACGGCTAATCATCCAAAATATTTTCAAAAACCAATATTTAATTATCTAGAAATCCAAAACCTTTATTTTCTTATAAAAAAATCTTAATCAGTTTCCTAGACTATATGAATGACCAACCTATTCCAAGTATAGATTCATTAAATCTATGCTGAACCAATTTGATTTTTCATACTTTACTAAAACCTCAATCAGAAACCAATCACAACCCCAGCCTAATCAACTCAATCAAACTAACAATCTAATCATCACATCAGGAAAATAACCCCCAGCTTCACCACCACTAGCATGAGGGATCTTTCAGTTGCACACACATACAATACAAATAAGGAAAATATGGATAGGATACAAATACATCAAGTATGGCAAATAACAGATAAGCATAGTTAAACAAATAGGCAAACTAAAATAATGCACACTCAAGCAAAACATACAAATACATATGATGTGTAAACCCCCGGATTTTTAGAAAATAAATAATGAATTATTTATAATTATATATATGATTTTCTTTTTAGAAAGATTATGAGACTTCATGTTTTAAATTAATTTGGTTTTATATAAATTTTAAGTATAATTAGATACTTTTGATTTACTGAAATTAATGGTTCTTGCTAAATTAAAATTCAAAGTTTTAGTAATTGGAAATAAAAGAGAGTTTTGTATATAATTTAAATTAAATAATTAAAAGTTTTGATTAATATTATTTATTTATCTCTAAATTATAAATTAGAGTATTTAATTAAAAATAATTTATAATTTGAAAAATAAAGTGTTTTTAAAATTAATTATTATATTAATTAAATTTGGTTTTAAATTAAAACTCTACTCAAATCCTAAATTCCCAATTCTAAACCCTAATGTCTAATCCACTAATCCTAATCCTAATTTCTAAAACACCCACACATGTATACCCCTCCAACCACCTGTTCATTCTTCAATAAGCCACAATTTACTCTTTCTCACCGCCACACCGCTTCTCATTTCTTTTAAAATGCTACCATACAGCAATAGAAATAAAAAGCAAGAAAGAAAAGAGAGAGATCTGAGAGTGAAGCTGTGACAGGGAAGGGAGAAGAGGAGAGGGAGGAGCTGCGCCACCACTGCGGGCCTTGGGCTCGCCGTTCATGCCCGTCACGTTGTCGCCCAGCTGCGTCCAACCCACTGCCAGTAGCCGCCATCGTCGTCAACAACAGAGGAGAGAGAAAGAGGCGAACGCGAGGAGAGAGAGAGAAGCCGTGCTAGCCCCTTGCTGCCGTGCCGCATCGCTGTCCAAGGGAGGAGGAAGGCCGCGCAGCTATTGCGAAGCCACCGTCTCCGTTAGTTACTCAGTCTTGTCTCTGATTTTGGTTCCCCTTTTGTGTACCGAAGTCGCTGCTGCCGTGATGGTGGCCGTGGGGTTGCATGTGCTTAAACAAAGCTGTTACTGCTGCTGCTCCATTCCTCTGTTCTTTTCAAGTTTTAGTAAGTTGTCCTTGTTCCCAAACCCTCATTATTACCATTCTGCTTCCATGGTTGATTGAGAATGTTGAGATGTTAATATGTTAGAGTTATGCCAATACCACTACAAATTGTTCGATGGCATTGCTATTAATGATTCGGTTTAAAGTTGTTGTTGCTGCTGCTGCTGCTGCGAGTTAGAACGAAGTTGGAGTCACGCCTAACCTTGTGGGTTTCGACTAACTGAGGTAGGGGATTTGTTTTAAAAGTAAAGGTTTTAACTTATGAAAACTAAAATTAAAAGAGTAACTGCAAATGGTTTATGGTTGCTTTATGTGAATAATTGACGGAATTGAGTTGAATTATAACTGTAGTTGGTGATTGATTTGATGATTGTGCATACTGAATGTTGTAAGGGATAGAATAAATGGTGTTACTTTTGTTGCTGAGCTTGCTGGTGTGAATTGATGAGTTATTATGTGTTTGAATGATGATGAGTGTATATGGAAAATTATGCTTGGCATAGTGTAGAAAAGAAAAGGTTTGATGATGCTTAAGTACTTGACATCGTGTGAATTATTGATTCTGGATTCTTGGGCTGTGTTGGCAATGAAGACAATTTTGAATAACTGGAAAGAGGTTAAACGTGTGATTTTGGAAGGGTTATAAGTTCAAATGTGGTTTTTGATAAGTAAGGTTGTTGAAAATGCTTAAGGCAGAATTTCTGCATATATGACAGTAGAAAGAATCAATTTCTGGGAGCATCCCAGGTCATATATTTGAATGAAACTATTTTTGCATGAAACTTTAATGTGTTTTGAGCATCTCATAAAAAATTCAGAATTTATTAATGAGTGGTTTGGGAGAAATGAATTTTTGAAGATTGATGGTTTCTGCAGAAAATTCTATTTCTTTACTGCAGAAGCACCAACTTCCAACTCCCTTAACTTTCAATTCTGGTAAGTATTTGAGCTAAAACCAACGGCATTTTCAATCTTCCTGTGTCCACAATCTTCATTTTAAATTTCATGTCGATACCCTACTTAACCAAGTAGATATGTTAAAAAGAGTATGGGTAGCTCACTGGATTTTGGAAATCGAATTCTAAAAGGCATAGTTGTGTTTCTCACTTCATAACTTTTTCATATGACATGGTATTAATCTGGAATTTGATTCAATGAAAAGCTAAAAGAGTCTTGTTTGAGGTCGTGAATTTTGAAAGGCAATGGATGAAAATTGGATTTTTAAGGAATTTATCAAACTTACTACTTCCTGTTGTTTTTCTGCATTTTCTTAGAAAACAATAACAGAATTTTAAGAGAGATGGTACAAGTTTTAATTGTAACCAAATTACCTCAACACCAAGTTTTGCTTTTAAACCAGTAGTACTATAACAACTAGGAAGGGTTTAAAGTTAATTGGTGATGCGGAGGTATGTATAGTTAAGCGGTGATGCGGAGGCATGTTTAATAATATGGTGATGTGAAGGTATGAGTATGTAATTGGTGATGTGGAGGTATAATAAAATGAAAGAAAATGAAAAGTCATGAATGAAATAAATAAATGAGAATTGTATGTTAAACGGCCCTGTGCCAAACTGCTAATGCGAAATTGCCCGCCTAACGGATAGCCTGAGATTGCTAATGCGGGAATGTTCGCCTAATTGATAGCACTGTTCCTTACTGTGATACACATTGAACTGTTATTATAATGAGGCCTAATTGACACGGGTAACTGTGATGCCAATGTGTCTAATTGACACAGTAAAGGGACCATATTCGGGGTTCACTCCGAGTAACGTCGGGTTGCGGGTAGACAACCGACGCATGAGCTCATGGCCTGCGCTAGGAACAGGCATGCATCATCTTGTTTGCGCATTTACATTTGATTGTGTTTGCTTTATTTTATTTATTTGTGTTTGTGCTGTTGTTTTGGTGATGTGCTTACGTGCTTTATGGATATTTTACTTGTTTGTGTTGTGGTCTTAATAATGTATTTAGAAATGATGTTTATGGATAAGGAATTGTTAATGTGATTGGAATTTTGTTTAATTAACGTGAATTAAAGGAAGGAACTTGAAACTATTTTAAGTGAAATTATTTTTATGATATGAATTAGCTATTTGTATTTACTCTGTTTAGTGCGGCATTCCTATTCCCTACTGAGAACTAGTGGTTTGTTCTCACTCCAAAATCTTCCACCCTTTCAGTGACAGGCTCGGAGACTCAGTTTGAAGCCGCAGGCGATTAGGAGTTTTATTTAAGTTAAGTTTATGTGTCGAGTTATTTTCATATAATTCCCTCGCCTTTGTTATTTAAGATTTTATTTTATACCGAGGGATATGAATTGTATCTGAATTTCTTTTGAATTTTTTTGTATAATATTTATCATTATTACTAATTAAGTGATTACTATTACCTGTGTGTTCTTTGATGATTGATTTTGATTAATGAGAAACAATATTTTCCGGCATTTTCTTAAAAATCGAAACGCGGTATCAAACTAAAGGCTCAATATTAAATAGTAAATAAGGAAAACAGGTCAGTAACGCCTTGCTTTTGGTATGATCATGACGTGCTGAAAGTTAGGGTGTTACATGATGTATACCTGTCCTATAGCTGATGATATCATCTATCGGTTATATAGTCAGCCTTACATGTCCTGGTAGCTAACCGTGGACAGTCCCTCTGTACGGGCATCAACAATATCCATAAAAAAGATCCCAAGCTCATCCATGAGAGAGACAAAATCCCAAGCTCAAATTCATATATATATATATATAATTGTCCAGTCACATCTTACGTACAGACGATCAATAATTTGTCTCAATTTTGCAAGTCACATATACTTTTAATTTATTATATATCAATGTCATTATCATCATTAATTCATATCACTTCATATTTCATTGAGTCTCAAATTCATTATTATTACCATCATCATTCCTCATTATCAGACCTCACATTTCATTCATCAATAATTTAAACTCAAAACATAGTTCATTATTTTCTAAATAGATCAAATTTAAAACATATAATCCTTAAAACTAAATCTTTCTAAATAATCACTTCAAACAAAGCTTCCGATTTCTATAAAAATTTTGACAACATCTTCTCTAAAACTCGGACTCTGCCACTCTTCTTGGATCCCATCCAAACATTACTCAAATCCTTCTCAATCATTTCCAAATTTACAAATCATTTTCAATAATCAAACCATTTCCAAATATCAAATCATTTTTAAATGTGTTTTAAACCAAATTTCAATATTAAATATTTTCTAAAATCAAATCATTTTCAGAACTAAACTAAATTCCAATATTAAATATTTTCAAAAATCAACTCATTTTCAATGTTTTTTAAATCTGAAGAAAACCAATTCGACAACCGCCAATTTAACAAAATTAATAACTCAAAATATTCAACATTCTCAAACAGTCAATAATTCCACCAGACAAACAATTACAATCATCCAGAGCAACTCAATTCAGTCCATAAGACTTACCAGAATCACAAAAATATATTTTTTTGCATTAATATCGACTTGTAACAACTCTTAAAAGTAAAATAAGTTTAAGAAAAATGTCCCTACCTCAAATAGTCGAAACCCATAAACCAAATGCATCAAAGAAATCCTTTTTTTCTCGGCCCAAAATCAGCGGCAGCCACAACCACAGCTCCACTATATTCGCAGCAACTTAAATTCGCCAACATACAGTAACCAAAACTCGATCCTAAGGCATTAATATCGCAATAACCATAGCAACATATAACAGAACAACAACTAACAAAGTTTGGAACAAGGAAGAGCTTATCATACAAAAGTGGAACGACTAAACTGAGCAACAGCAACGACAACAACACTCGCTGCAACAACGGCTCAGAGCAAAGGCAGCAGCAGTTGGATGGTGGGCCCGACGGCGGCATATGACAGAGTAACTCGCGATAACCATATTTCTGGTACAAACAACCTCAGCAACAACTCACTAGTTAACTTAGTAAAAGACTAGCGTCAATGGAAACAAGACTAATTAAGATCTTCAAATTATCAATCGACTTAGACATTAGTAACTCAACCCAAGTTACCAACCCAAGCCAATAATGCAAAAATCTACTCTAAAACTAAAAGGAGCATTTCATCAAACACTTAAGATGCATAAAAGTAAAAGATGGCAAATTGCAAGAATTATGAAAGCTACAATTATCAAAACAAGAAGGCAACAATAACCAATCAAATAAGCAACATTAAACATGAAAAATCTCAAATTGCATTAAAGAAAATTGAAATTCAAAAATTGTTCATAACTAAAATAGACAAAATAAAGAAACTTACAAGAGAAACTAGGTAAATTGAGCCAATAGGAGAAGCAAATGTAAAGATAACTACACAAGAACAATAATTAAAATTTACATCTAAGGGAATTTCTCTCTCTAAAATTCTATCTTAAAATATGATGTAAATGACTACTTGGTTGATCCTCCTTCAATCCTTGGTTCAAAAGCATAAAAAATGAGTTGGATTGGGCCCAAATTGGCTTGAAATCACGACCCACGTGTTTACTTAAATAAATCATGCGTACACATGAGGCATGTGTACGTACAAGTTGGGCGAAATGTAAGTCATGCGTATGCATGAGACATGTGTACGCGCAACTGGTCAGATTTCCAGAACTTAATTTTTTTTTTTTTATAAATTCTCAACTTTTACATGCTTTTTCTTTATTTCCTCAAACCATCCTTGCATTCTAACCCTAAAATCACTCAACAAACACATCAAGGCATTGAATGAAATAGAAGTGA
This sequence comes from Arachis hypogaea, assembly GCF_003086295.3. NCBI lineage: Eukaryota > Viridiplantae > Streptophyta > Magnoliopsida > Fabales > Fabaceae > Arachis > Arachis hypogaea. The sequence goes on along the minus strand of NC_092047.1, from coordinate 105,880,113 downwards.
ATTAAATTTAGCGATTTAAGGGTCCAAAAAGTATGTTTTTAATCATTAAGCATAATTAGGAGAAATTCACAAAACCATGCTATTTTAGTGAATAAACACAAGATAAGTTGATAAAATCTACTCATTTCAATACAAAATTTACCATAAAATTGTGGTTTATCACTTAGCTACCAAAAACCCAACTTCAATCACTCCAAATTGCTAATTCAACATGAATTTTAATCTAATCCCATACAATTCACCACAATCAATACTAGGGTTCACAAATTCAATAAACCACAAGAGTTTAGAGTTTTCTTACCTTACCCACTGCATATAGGGATGAAACCCAGTAATAGCTCATACTAGAGCACTTCCTAAATCATCAAAATCATAAAATCTCTCAACATACAAAACCTAAATTCGCAAAAATGAGGAGAAGGGAGAAATGGACAAGAAATTCAGAATTTCTTACCACTTTGATAGATTCAAAGAGCTCGATGAGACGAATGCGTGACCGCACACAGTGCGACGATCGGAGTTCCAGAGAGAAAGTTATGGCCAAGAGAAGAAGAAGGTGAATAGTGTTAAGTGGGAGTTTCTTCTCCTCTTCACTTCAGTGCCTCTCTCCCTCTCCTTTCTGAGTAATGAGGCTGAATGCCTCTTATTACCCAACTTGAATCCGGTTGAATTTTTGGTTCGTTTGACCAAACTTTGGGCCAAAATTTTTAAAATAATTGTCCGAATTTTTATTCTAAATTATTTTTATCATTTTAATTTATAAAATTCTATTTCTTAAATTTATTTACCCATTAATTAAATTTTCTCACTCACGAAGTCAGACAGATTTAAGCCGGTATGCGTCATTTCGCGATTAATTAGATTTTTATAGTAAATTTTATTTTCTCCATCACATTTTTCTAATTTAATATTTTATTATTTTCATTCAATCCCAGACAATTAAATTATTTTTATTTTATTTTAATTAAATGGCTTACTAATTTTTTCAATTCTTACAAAAGCACGGAGAAATAGAGGGAGAGCTCGACAACAGACACGGAAGCACGGCGAATAGAGGCATTGCGATGACGCGGGAAAAGCGCGGCCGGTGACGGTGGCTGGACTGGTTGAAGACGGCGGCGAGATGGAAGAACAGAGGCTGTTGCGTTGAGAGAGAGGCGAGATGGCTGAGGGAAGTTAGGACTTTTTCGATTTTTTTGTTCATGATTGTTAAAACGGTGTCGTATACCTCTTGTTTTCAAAACCATGTTAGTCCCAGTTTGATCGAATCCAACAAGTTTTAGCCGGTTTATTGATTTAAGACCCATTTTTAAAAAAGGCGATTTTTTATTGCCGAGTTGTTGTAACTACCAGTTTTCGGTTCAACTGGTCTGGCCGGTCGATTCGAACCGATTTTTGGAGCCTTATGTAGAAGTAAACCAATATAGGATTATGATACAAAGTTGATCTTAATATTTTACATTTTACATACTTCTTAACAAAAGAAAATTCACAATATTACAAAAAAAGAGTAAATATTATTACTTCAAAAATTATATTACTTTTTAAGGATTTTGTTAAGTGTGTCTTAATAGTATAATTTAAAGATATTATAATTTCAACGTTTATATAAAATATATAAATTAAATAAACTATATTTATATCTATAAATATTTAAAGTACTGATAATACTGCTCATAAAAAAAATAAAATTAATATTATTCCTGTAAAAAATAAATTTTAATAAATAAAATTATCTAAATCCAACAATATCATCTAAAATTTTTAAAATATCCTCTTTTAGTTTAATCTAATCTAATCTTAAACTTTAATCCATTATTTTTTATGTTTGTGTTGTAATTGAACTACTGTTTGTAGCTATAGGTAGGAGTGGACCAAAAAAATGGCGATGGTCAAGGGTTAAGAATTAGAGTAGAATTCTAATCTAATCTTAAACTTTAATCCATTATTTTTTATGTTTGTGTTGTAATTGAACTACTGTTTGTAGCTATAGGTAGGGGTGGACCAAAAAAATGCCGGTGGTCAAGGGTTAAAAATTAGAGTAGAATTGGATTAGAATTTAGTCTTTAAAAAATTTATGCATTGAAATTTATTTTTTATTTTTATTTTATTTTATTACCAAAAATAAAAAAACTCGAACTTGCAATCTTTTAGATAAGTACGAAGTGACTATGCCATTTGAGCTATAATTTATTAGCAAAATTTATTTTTTATGAATACAACGTTAATTTTATTTTTTATCAGAAGAACTATCAACATTTTAGATATTCATAAATACAAATGAATAGTATATTCATATGAATTTTTAAAGTTTTCTATATAAGTATTAATAAAAACAAGACTACCTACTTTTATTTTCTTAACTAATATTCTTAGAAAGCATTTGAATGAATCTTCCTTTTAGTTTTAAACTTTTAATTTGATTAGATTTTGTCATAAATGTATTTGTATAATTCAAGTGAAAAGAAGGACAGGAATGAGTGAAAAGCATAGTCAACTATAAAATATAAAGAGATATTCTCCACATTCAAACAATATTGGTATTCAAGCTCATTCAAACAATTTTAGACCACACGCTTTTTTCGTTTTTTTTTCTCTCCTCACGCTTCTTCTCTTCTTTTTCTCTTCTCGCTGCGCTTCTTCTTCTTCTGCTTCTTCTCACGCTTGTTTACGCACGGAGCGTCTTCTTCTTCGCCTTCTTCTTAACGTTCCTCCTCCTCTTCATTCTCTTCTTTCTTTTTTCGTGTTCCTTCTTCTTCACGTGTTTTCTCCTTATCGTCATTCTTTTGTTGTTGTTGCTGCTGTATTTTTTTGTCTTTTCCTCCTTCTCTCCCTGATGAAGAAGCAGTAGAAAGTGAGGAGGAGGAGTTTTAAATTGTGCAGAACATAAATGAACCGAACATGTTATTATGGTGAAACAATTGTATAATACTAAATTAATAGAACATTATCCATTATATAAATTCAAATTCGAACAGTTTTCTGCATAATGAACCGAACACGTACTCATGGTGAAACAATTGTATAGTACTGAGTGGACGAAACATAATCCATTATATAAAATCAAATTCAAACAGCTTTCTACATAATGAACCGAACACAGTACTCATGGTGAAACAATTGAATAGTATTGAGTGAATGAAACATAATCCATTATATAAAATCAAATTCGAACAACTTTCTGCATAATGAACCGAACACGTACTCATGGTGAAACAATTGTATAGTACTGAGTAAATGAAACACAATCCATTATATAAAATCAAATTCGAACAGCTTTTTGCATAATGAACCGAGCACGCACTCATGGTGAAATAATTGTATAGTACTGATTGAACGAAACATAATCCATTATATAAAATCAAATTCGAAACACCTCTGTCTACAATTTAGAAATTATCAATTCAATTCAGAACACCTGCGTCCATTCAATTCAATTCAATTCAATTTAGCAATTGCATTCTATTCAATTTAATTGAAAAAAATAATATTTATGTTGTTGGTGATGACGATAATGAAAGAGGAGAAAAAGAAGAAGAATCTGCCTGCACGAAGAAGAAGGAGGAGGAGGTATACGTGAATTTGAAAGAAGAAGAAGATGACGTATGCGTGTATTTGAAAGAAGAAGAAGAAAAAGAAGAAGAAGAAGCGCAAGGGAGGAGAAGAAGAAGAAGCGCAGGGGAGGAGAAGAAGATAAAGCGCGTGTAATGACGCTTTTTTAATGAGAGTGGTTTTTGTTGGTGTTGGACTTGGATAAAACTTGGATGGAAAAATGTTTGGATGTATAGCATAGACCAAATATAAACTCCAAGCCCCAAAAGCAACTTCAGTCCCCCACTTCGCTCATTTCCATAGTTTTAAAAATTGAACTGGACCGATCGGTTTAATTAAATTAATTAAAAATCGGTCACTAAATTAATTCGGTTAATCTCATAAATTGTCTAGTGAAAACCAGCTAAAGAATCGGTTGAACCGATAGTTAACTGGTAAACCAATAGAACCGGACAGTTTTTTTTTTTTTTTTAAAGTTTTCGTTTTATGGGCTAAAAGAAAAAAAAACACAACAAAACCCTAAAATCTAATACGGCCCCAACCCCAAACCCCTCCTCTCTGAAACTGAAGGGAAATTTAGCCCTGCTCGTTGTCATCGCCACTCTTCTTCGCTGGGTATAGGCGTCGCGTGTGGAAGCTCCGTCGCCGTCTCCTCTGTCGTCGCCGTCACTCCCCTTCCTCTTTCCGAGCTCACTCTGTCACCCCCGTTCCACCCTCGGCGTCTCACCGGTAGGTCACGTCTTCTTCTGTTTCATCTTTATTTTCTAGTTAATTTTTAAGATTTTGAGCTGAGTTTGTGTTCTGAAATTGAATTCTAAAGTTATTGTTGTTGTGATTCTGAAGTTATTGTTGGCATGAAGTTTTTTAGTTGATGCAGTTGGTTCTGTTGTTGCTGAATGCTACTTCACTGTAATTACTAATTTGCAATCATATAATTTCTGTTGTTACTGATTTTAGATCTAAAACTGTGATTGATGATTGCTGAAGCTGAACACTGTATTCTTGGTGTTGATTGAATCATTGAATGATTAGTTCACTGCTGGTTTTGTTGGTTAATTTTTGGAAAAAGATTGTTAATCTTTGTTAACATTGTGTTGAAATTTTGCTAAAATTGTGATCAGTTGAAAATCTTGTTAATCTTTATTAAAATTATGCTGAAAATTTTGTTAAAAGTTTTTCAGAGTTTCTATTTGTTCATTATGATCGGTCTTTTGTTAGAGAAGAAATAAATTTGTCATCTTTGTTTTTAACGAAGAAATAGATGAATTGAATTAACTCAATTAACTAGATAAGTAGATGATCGAATATTTATTATTGATTTGGTTAATTCAATGAATTTTTTTGTTTCTTGTGACTATCTTAAATTTCATATAATATTATAAATTTTATACGTATGTAAATTGACATTTGATATTTGTTTTTTTATATTTGACTCATGTTTTGTATTTAAATGTGATTATGAGATTTTAATTGGAATTATACTTTTAATTTGTATATATATATTTATTTATAATTTGATATGTTATTTTATTATAATTCATTATTTCGGTCGAACCACGGTTGAACGGTTGAACCTCTAAACCGATGAACCAGTAACTCGAGCGGTTCGATGACCTGTTCGGTTTTCAGAACCTTTATTTTTTGTACCTGCTTTAAGGAAATTTTCCTATAATTCCTAAAGGTTTATATGGGATCTCTTTGTGGCATCAATGCATTTCCTTGCATCTCATATAAATTAAGCACTGTGATAATACTGTGTAGTTTTGTTAATAATTTTTGCTGTGTCTCCTTTCTCCTCTGTGGCCCTCTCATTTTTGTAACTTCTACGGTATGCTTTGATTTCCAGTTCTCACATGTATCTCTGAATATTTTCATGATTTGGTTGTAATAGATCAAAATAATTGAATTGGCAATTTCAGTACTTTTCTTTCCTGCCATCATTACTAGCACGATCCAAGCAGCTTCAGAATTACAATCGTTGGTTTAAGTTTCAGTTGCTTTGAAAGTTGTGGCCACATTTGATTCATCTTAGTTGGTGATATTTATGTTGATAATAAGCACCATTATTACACCATTGCTTTTTGCATACAAGGTTCTACTACAGTCAACTTAAAGATATGGTTTCTGCTGCATTTTACAATGATTTATTTCTCATACTGAAAGTTTAGTCCTTATATTTTGTTTAAATATGTGTTTTCTGCTAGAAGTTGTAAGATATCATTCTCAAGAGCTATTTGTACCTGCTTTAAGGAAAATTTCCTATAATTCTTAAAGGTTTATATGGGATATCTTTGTGGCATCAATGCATTTCCTTGCATCTGACATAAATTATTGTGTTTTGTTTGGAACAGGTATTGGGATATCTTCATTTATTGTGTTTTAATTAAACCGGTTGAACCAGTGAACAGTTACCTTACCTGTTCATTGACTGGTTCGGTTCTCGCAACCTTGCTCATTTCCCTGCTCAGTGCTCACCCACGCAAACGAAACAACTTAAAGCCTATCCATTGTGACTATTATATTATTAATTATTTAATATTTAATATTCCCCGGCAACCACAACCACCACCACCATCGCCATCGCTGCCATGGACTTCACTCCGCCGCCGATCGAAGACGGTTTCACGGCGGAGAAGCTATTCAACCAGGGCTTCTCCTACACCTACGACGACGTCATCTTCCTCCCTCACTACATCGACTTTCCGGCGGAGGCCGTCGATCTCTCCTCCCGCATCTCCCGCAACGTCCCTCTCTCTGTCCCATTCGTTGCTTCTCCAATGGACACCGTTTCGGAGTCCGCCATGGCCGCTGCCATGGCCTCTCTCGGCGCCATCGCTATTATCCACTCCAACATCTCCCCCGCCACTCAGGCCGCCGTCATCCGCTCCGCCAAGTCCCGCCGCGTTCCCATCCTCTCTCACCCGGTCTTCCTCCCTCCCTCAGCTTACATTGACTCCCCGGACGACTTCGCCGATTCTCCCTTCATCCTTGTCACAGAGTCTGGCAACTCTAAGTCCAAGCTACTTGGCTACGTGTCAAAAGAAGACTACATGAATCAAAGCGACAAGAGCTTGAAAGTCCGCGATTACATGGCTCCCTCGACACCTATTACGGTGCCCTGGAGCCATGACTTGAAGGCAAGGACGAATACTTTGCTCTCATTAAATAAAATCTTTTGGTGTTGTCTTTCTTTACGTTATCTAAATTTTTCTGCCTCCCGTACTTTTTGAAGGAAATTGACAAGGTCTTGGAGGAGAAGAAGGCGAATTTCGTTGGGCTGGTGAAGGACAACGAGGTGGTTGATGTGGTTACCAAGGATGATGTTGAGAAGGTTAAAGGGTACCCAAAGCTGGCAGGGCCAGGGTCGTTGGGTGCCGACGGGGAATGGATGGTTGGGGCAGCAATAGGGACGAGGGAGCAAGACAAGGAGAGGTTGGAGCACTTGGTGAAGGCTGGGGTGAATGTGGTGATTCTTGACAGCTCACAGGGTAATTCTAGTTACCAATTGGAGATGATCAAGTATGTGAAGAAGGTGTACCCGGAACTGGATGTGGTTGGTGGGAACGTGGTCACTATGTACCAGGCTGAGAATCTGATCCAAGCTGGTGTTGATGGATTGAGGGTTGGTATGGGGTCTGGTTCAATTTGCACCACACAAGAGGTTTGTGCAGTTGGGCGTGGTCAGGTATGAACGTTATTTTGTTTTATTTTATTTTTCAATTTGGTGTTATCTTTGATCTTTGCTGCCTGTGTTAGTGTTTGTTGATGGCCTGGAGTTTTGAGCTGTTTGTTAGATATGAGTTTAGATTGTGATAAATTTGGATGGTTGTTACGTTTTGAGAAGGTTTGGTTCAGTGATTAGGTTGAGCTTAATTGCAGAAGAGGTCTTGCTACTCAGTTGTAAGGATTGTACAGTATTAACTTATTCAATGATTAGAATTGCATTTTGTTTGAACAGTGTTGACTTATTGAATAGTATTCAGTGATTGGGATTGCATTTTGCTTTAGATGGTGATGTTTTTCTTATGGAATGACGAAGTTTAAGTAGTTTTGACTTTGTATAGATTGTTAATATTGCATTTAAGTGTTTGGGAATTTTCAGCCCTGCTTTCTGCCCTGTTCTCAATTATATGTTCTGGCTTGCAGGTGCTAAGTTATTAATATTGGCTTCATGCTTTTCAGGCAACTGCAGTTTACAAGGTTGCATCTATTGCGTATAAAAGCGGTGTTCCTGTGATTGCCGATGGTGGCATCTCAAACTCTGGGCATATTGTCAAGGCTTTGTCATTGGGAGCATCAACAGTTATGATGGGAAGCTTCTTAGCTGGTAGCAACGAGGCTCCTGGAGCTTATGAATATCAGGTATGAATAAAAAACTGGGTCAGGCTCTGCAACAATAGTTGTGATATAATGTGGAGCAGTGTGATGATAAAAGAAAATTTACTGCTTAGAAAAAAGATGAAATTGTAAGAGCATCAAAACTCTATGCTCAGAGGAAAAATATTTTTATATATTTATTTGTTTTTGTATTTAGCATTGACACTGAAATGGTAGATGAATAATTGGGAAGAAACTTTGGGGGAATTCATGATTAATATTTGTTTCAAGTCCTTGGTGTACTTGAAGTGAAAAGATTGCAATGTTTTCGATATTTGACTTGGCCATTTTAGTTCTAACAAATAAAATCTTGAGCTATTCTTCTTCCTTGCCTTTGGTTAATATGCATAATTGATTTTTACTTCACCAGAATGGTCAACGAGTCAAGAAGTATAGAGGAATGGGTTCACTAGAAGCTATGACTAAAGGAAGTGATCAAAGATATTTGGGTGACACTGCAAAACTAAAAATTGCTCAGGGGGTTGTTGGAGCTGTTAAAGATAAGGGTTCTGTTTTGAAGTTCCTACCATACACCATGCAAGCTGTCAAGCAAGGGTTTCAAGATATCGGTGCCAACTCTCTGCAGTCTGCTCATGACCTCCTCAGATCCAAGGTGTTAAGGCTAGAGGTACGGTTATCGTTTCTTGTTATCTTCATCATTTCTGCACTAAATACACTAGTTCCTATTTTCTCAACCATTTACCCTTGAACTGTAGTTCTCTACAGGGGTTTTTTATTTTTAATTATTTTTATTGTTTTCAAACCAAACAAAGGGAAAAGGAGTAAAAAACATTTGTGTTAAATTTTTGCATTTTCCTAGAACACATTTAATGGATGTTTTGAGATTATTCCCTACGGCATTTTTAGATTCGTACAACTTCCTAACATCATAGATTGAAATGAATGGTTTGTAAATGTGTTCCAGAAGCAGGCAATTATTTTACCTCATATTTTAGGTTTTGTTCTCTTTCTGTTCGGAAGAGTTGTTCCCATACAAGTTAGGATTCAAAAAATACTAGTGTTTTCTATACGAACATGCATCTTGAATTGAAAATCACAAGAGGAGAAAAGCACTATCTGAAAACACACTTTACTCTAAATTGTGTAAGGGGAATCAGATGTGTTTGCCTGCAATTGCAACCTCGTAGTCATGGAATTAACTCGGGCAAACAATAAAATATGGTTTATGTTAATATTCTCGTTAAGATTGGTATTATAAATTTTGGAAAAGTCTAGGGGGCAGCAACTTTTGTGTTTTCTGGCCAGCATTTAACCATCAAAACAAAAGTGAGTGATTTTCCATCATTAGATGTAATCTCACCATTAAAGACACTATTGATGGTCAATTGATGGTTACAAAACACCAAAATTGCTAGCCCCCTAGCATTCCTCATAAATTTTATAAGCTTTTTCTGAACTAATGTTTTTCTGAAATACTTGCTAAGACCAAAGGGGGGATTTACTCAACTTTGTTTCTTAATACTTGGTATGCTCTGTTCAGGTCCGGACTGGAGCAGCGCAGGTTGAAGGTGGAATCCATGGTCTGGTTTCTTATGAAAAGAAATACTTTTGAAGTATGAAACCATCCAAAATGGTTGTAAGCCGTGGTAGAAATTATTGTTGTACGTTTAAAAAAGGGCATAAAATGTTACTCGGGCAGTCACAAGTTGCTGCCAATGATGTTATTAGAAATCGAAACATTGTGGATGATGGTGGCCACACCATGATTTTATGGGATTAATCCGAGTTATTTTTAAATTTTTCTTCGGGTTTTAATTCCGTCATTGTTGTCTTGTATTTTAAATAGATGTTTTAGTTGGTTATCTTTTTTGTGCTAATCAATACTTCCGGAGTACTATTTGAGGTTTCAAGGGAAATTTTCTTGTTATCTTCAATTCATTAGGTTTACATATATTTTTTTTTTAAATAAAACTTCTCATATTGAAATTTTATTAGTGACCAAAAAGAGTCGTTTTAATAAGCTAAGTAAAATAGAATGGCATGGTTCAGACTCAGTTGTCTGGCCAAACGGGTCGAAAGGCAACGAAATGGATATCTTTATTTGTGATATTTTGTATTTCTTTAATGGAAAAGTATGGGTACTAATATATTATCTGCAAACTCTTATTTATAATTGTGTTTCATGGAAGTGTGTTCGTGGATGTGTCTAATAATTAATATATTTTAAATACATATATAAAGAGATACATCCAGAAAATATATCTATAAAGACACTTCTATTAAATACAGCTATAAAAAAGACATTTTTATTAGACACATCTACGAACACACTTCCATAAAATACAATTATAAATAAGAGTTGGTAGAAGTTGGCAGATATGTTGTTAGTAACGTAGCGAAACCGTTCTTTAATATATGACTATTGAACTTTATGGGGTGCGTTTCTTATACTTGCATGTTATTATAGTAGATAAAAATATGAAAACAAAACAAAAGCAATGAACAATCGTGAATTTACAATGAAATATGCAGTGATTTTTTTAAGAAAACTATTCATGAAAAAATGTTACAAAACAATACAAACAATCTTGTCTAATACCTAATATCACTGACCCATTAGAAAATAAGGGGAAAATGAGTAAAAACGTTTCTGGTAATGCACTATTAATAAATAATCAAAACTTTCATCGCAAAAACGTTTCTGGCAATATTTTATTAATACACGTTTCTGGTACTATGTAAACCTTTATAATTTCATCACATTTTTAATTCAATTTATAAAATTTAAATTAGAATGAATACTATTTTGGTTAAAGTTATCAAAATTGAACCAGTAATTAATCCGGCTAAGTTTATTGGATTATTAGATCAATGGTTCATCTGGTGGGTCACTAATTGAATCGTTTGATCCAATAATAATTAAATAAATATATAAAGTTGTTATAAAATTAAAATTTACAAAATGAAAAATACAATATTAATATTAGATAATAAAAAATACTATACACATTACTTAAATTTAATTAACTTATATATAAATTTGTAATTTAACCAATGATTTTAGAGTAAAAGAAAGAACCTGAGAAAGAGATTGAACTAGTAAAGTTAAATCAACAAAGAAAAAATAAATTTAAAAAGGATCAAAGCAAGTAAAACAGAACAAAAATAAATAAATAAAATAAAGAGTGAATATCCTATTCGGCCTTGACAATTACCTCGAAAGGATAATGAGGTCCCACGAAAAAAAACACCTAATCCGGCCTCTGATCTTTTTTTTGGGACTAATTAGCCTATGTGAAAAAAAAATAACATTGACTTCTTTTGGCACGGGGCCTCGTTGTTCTTTCGAGGTAATTGTTAGGGGTCGGGTTGGATTTTTTTTTTTGTCAAGGTCCTCGTTGTCTTTCGAAATAATTGTCAGGAACTGTTTTGAGTTTTTCTCTAAAATTAAATTGGAAGTGGCGGTAGCCAACTTTTAAAAGGAAGCCTTGGCTTGTTAGTTTTTTTACTTTTTTACACTTCCTTGTTATACAATATATTATATATATAATTATTAACACTACGACGGATAAGAATGTATGTGGTTTAGGGAAAGGTTTTAGGCAAGTTTTTAATAGATTGGGTTTTGAATTGTTGGCAGATTCCTAACCAAGTGGGACCCACAAATTTAAAAAAAAAAGAAAAAATAAATAAAATAAAGAAAGTAGCCACGGGGAGAGAGAGAAGAGTTTCATTCTTGTTTTGAATGAAAGAAAGCAAGCACGCAGTAGCAGCGTGGTTTCGACGAGAGAGAAGAGAAATTGGGGGGAAAAGGGTAAGTCAATTTTGATCCGATTGAATTGGTAAATTTGCTCCATTTTTTATGAAATTTTAGTATGTTATTTCTGGTGTATAGATGAACATTAGGATATAACTTATTAGTTTATTGCTTTTTCTTTTGCCTGTTTTGAGATACCCACTTTTGTGGAGGGTCTATGTTGATTCCATCAGTTTTGATGATGTATTTTGTTGATTGTTGAGATGCCCTAGTGTCACTAGGAAGACTATTTGTGTACCTAGTATTCTGATAGTAGAAGATTTTATTGGACTAGATCCCGTAGGTTTTTTGTCCCTCTTTTGGGGGTTTTTCCACGTTAAAATTCTGGTGTTTGATTATTTAATTTCTGCCATTATATTTGCTGCTTGGAGTATCTTTGGTATTGCCTATTTAATCGCACAGGTTGTGGGAAAATTATTTTTGGTGCTTCCGCTGTTAGACAGGTTCTTATTTTGAACCTTTGTTGAGTTTTCCCAACAAAGTGGTCAAATTGAATTCCCAAAATTATTCAATTTGGAAGACCCTCATGGAAGATATGCTATATAGCAAGGATTTGTATGATCCTGTGGAGGGGAATAAATCCAAAGGTACTAAATCCGATACTGAATGGAAGAAGCTGAATCGGAAGGCAATTGCTTTGATTAGGCAATGGCTTGATCTTAACGTGTATCCACATGTTGACACCGAAACGAATGCCGAGAAGATGTGGAACAAATTGAAGGAGTTATATGAGAGGAAGAATATGCAAAACAAAGCATTCTTGATTAGGGTGCTTGTTAATATGAAGTATGATGAAGGTAAATCAATGCCGGAGCACTTGAGCATTTTTCAGGAGACAGTGAACCAACTGACAAATAATGAGATCACTTTGAATGATGAGTTGCAAGCCTTGTTGTTGTTGAGCTCTTTGCTTGATAGTTGGAAAGTTCTGGTTGTGACACTGACTAACTCAGCTCCAAATGAAAAGTTGACGTTAGCAATGGTTAAAGAGAGCATGTTGAATGAAGAAGCCAAAAGAAGAGAGCGAGGTTTGACTAATGCCTCCCCATAGTCAAAAGCACTTGTTTCAGAGTCATGGGGGAGAAGTCAAAGTAGAAAACCTCACAGTTCTAATAAGTCAGAGAGTCAAAGCAAGTCAAGAGGAAAGTACAAGCCAAAAAAGGAGTTCATTTGTCACCATTGTGGCAAGCCGGGGCATATCAAGAGGTATTGTAGGTTCTTGAAAAGAGAACAATCAAGGGGAAGAAACAAAGACAAAGGTAAAGATAGTGATGAAGAAACTGCTGCTATTGTTTATGAAGATGTTCTTATCACATATGATGAAAATTATGTGAATCTTGTTTGTGATGATTCCACTTAGATTATGGACTCTGGTGCCTCATGTCATGTCACTCCGAGGCGTGAATTTTTCACTTCTTATACTGTTAAAAATTTTGGCAAGATCAAATTGGGAGATAAAGGAGTGTGTGATATCATTGGTATGGGTGATTTGTGGCTTGAAACCAATATGGGATGCAAGCTACAGTTGAAGAATGTTAGGCATGCGCCAGATATACGGTTCAATCTCATTTCAGTGAAGGCATTGGATCAAGAGGGGTATTTCACTTCCTTTGGTAGTGGAAAATGTAAGATTACCAAAGGGGCTCTCATTGTTGCTAGAGAAGACAATAGTCTCACTACTCTCTACCGGTTGCAAGCAAAGTTGTGCAAAGAAGAGGTGAATGTAGCTGATGATTCCTCTTCTAATTTGTGGCATATACGTCTTGGTCACTTGAGCGAGAAAGGACTAAGCGTCTTGGCCAAGAAGCACTCACTTCCAGTGAAAGGTACAACTTTAAATACTTGCACTCATTGTTTTGTTAGAAAGCATGCTAGAGTATCATTTCATAATTCTGGACCTCATAGGAGATCATATGTTCTAGATTTAGTTCACACTGATGTTTGTACTATGGATGCTAAGACACTAGGTGGTGCATCATATTTTTTTACTTTTATTGATAATTATTCTCGAAAAGTGTGGGCTTTTGTTTTGAAATCTAAAGACCAGGTGCTCGGTATCTTCAAACACTTTCATGCAAGTGTTGAAAGAAAAACAAGAAGGAAATTGAAATGTGTTCGAGCAGATAATGGTGGTGAATACAAGGGTCCGTTTGAAGAGTATTATAAAGGACATGGGATCAAGCTTGAGAAGACGATTCCTAAGACTCCTCAACATAATGGAGTTGCAGAGAGAATGAATCGCACTATCAATGATAGAATCAGGTGTATGCTCTCTCATGCAAAGTTGCCTAAATCCTTTTGGGGTGAAGCGATGAGAACTACAGTAGATCCGATCAACCTTTCTCCTTCAGTTCCACTTAATGGTGATGTTCCAGAGAAATTTTGGAGAGGGAAAGATGTCTCCTATAGTCACTTGCGAGTGTTTGGCTGCATGGCTTTTGTTCACATTCCAAGAGATGAAAAGTCTAAACTTGATGGAAAGTCAAAGCAGTGTATCTTCATGGGATATGGTCACGAAGACTTTGGTTACAGATTATGGGATCTGGTGAGCAAGAAGATAATTAGAAGTCGAGATGTGATTTTTTTTTAAGACCAAACTATTGAAGATCTTGAGAAGACAAATAAGCCAATAACTGTTAGACATTCTGCTAATGATGAACCTGATCCTTCCACTAGACCTCCTGTTGATGGGGGAGATTTACAAGTTGATAATGTTGGTGATGATTTGCATGATGAACTTACACCTCAACCTGAGATGCCAGATGCAAAAGTTTCACCAGATGTTGAAATTCCACCTGAACCACCAGTTGAGCCTGAATTGAGAAGATCTACTAGAGAGCGTCATCCTTCTCAAAAATACTCTCCTCATGAGTATGTGATGAACATTGAGACTGGGGAGCCAGAGAGCTACCAGGAAGCTATGTCTGATGAGCATAATGAAGACGGGTTGAAGGCCATGCAAGAAGAAATAAAATCCTTGCATGAGAATCATACTTTTGAATTGGTGAAGTTGCCAAAAGGTAAGAGAGCATTCAAGAATAAATGGTTGTTAAAGTTGAAAGCGGATGAAAATGTCTCACGGCCAAGGTACAAAGCTCGATTGGTTGTGAAAGGCTTTGAGCAAAAGAAAGGTATTGATTTTGAGGAGATTTTCTCTCCAGTTGTGAAGATGTCCTCTATTCGAGTTGTGCTTGAATTGGCGACTTGCCTGAATTTAGAGGTTGATCAGCTTGATGTGAAGACTGCATTCCTTCATGGTGACATAGATAAAGAAATTTACATGGAGCAACCAGAGGGTTTCGAGGTTAAAGGAAAGGAGCATCTTGTATGCAAGTTGAAGAAAAGCTTATATGGGCAGAAGCAAGCGCCAAGGCAGTGGTACACGAAGTTTGATTTCTTCATGGAAGGTCATGGGTATAGTAAGACTTCTTCTGATAATTGTGTGTATGTTAAGAAATTCTCTGATGGTGATTTTATAATTCTCTTGCTTTATGTTGATGACATGTTGATTGTTGGTCATGACACTAAGAAGATTGAAAGTCTTAAGAAAGAATTGAACAAATCCTTTGCTATGAAGGATTTGGGTCCTGCAAAGAAAATCCTTGGCATGAGTATCACTCGTGACAGGAAGAATGGAAAACTGTGGTTGTCGCAGCAGAAGTACATTAAGAAGGTTTTAGAGAGGTTTAGCATGAGTAATTCCAAACCTGTTAGTACTCCACTTGCTAGTCATTTCAAACTGAGCTCGCAGCAATGTCCTACAAGTGAGAAAGAGAAAGCAGAAATGAAAAAGATTCTATATGCATCTGCAGTTGGCAGTTTGATGTATGCTATGGTTTGCACCAGGTCGGATATTGCTCATGCAGTTGGAGTTGTTAGTCGATTTCTCTCTAATCCTAGCAAGGAACACTGACAATCAGTGAAGTGGATTCTCAGATACCTTAATGGTACTTCCAGAGTTTGTTTATGCTTTGGGAGTGGCCAACCTGTGTTGGATGGTTACACATATGCAGATATGGCTGGGGATCTTGATTTAAGAAAGTCTACTTCTGGTTATATGATTACTTTTGCAGGAGGAGCTTTGTCGTGGCAATCTTGATTTCAGAAATGTGTTACTTTGTCTACTATAAAGGCAGAATACATTGCTGTTGTTGAAGCTTCTAAAGAACTCTTGTGGATGAAGAAATTTCTACAAGAGTTAGGCATCAGTCAAGAGAAGTTTGTGTTATTTTGTGACAGTCAGAGTGCTATCCATCTCAGCAAGAATCCGACGTTTCATTCCAGATCGAAGCACATAGAGGTGAGGTATCATTGGATACGTGAAGCGCTTGAGATGAAGTCATATGTACTTGAGAAGATCCATACTGATGATAATGGTTCAGATATGATGACTAAAAGTTTACCTGTAGTGAAGTTTGATTCCTGCAAAGAGAAGGCGGGCTTGGTGGAGCAGTCTATCCCCACTTGAGTTGGTGAGGGGGAGATTTGTTGGTAGGTCCCCAACCAAGTGGGGCCCACAAGTTTTAAAAGAAAAAAAAGAAAAAAAAAATAAAGAAAGTGGCATTGAGCCACGGGGAGAGAGAGAGAAGAGTTTTATTCTTGTTTTGAATGAAAGAAAGCAAGCACGCAGTAGCAGTGTGGTTTCGACGAGAGAGAAGAGAAATTGGGGAAAAAGGGCAAGTCAATTTTGATCCAATTGAATTAGTAAACTTGCTCCATTTCTTATGAAATTTTAGTATGTTATTTCTGGTGTAGAGATGAACATTAGGATATAACTTGCTAGTTGTATTGCCTTCTCTTTTGCCTGATTTGAGATACCCACTTTTGTGGAGGGTTTATGTTGATCCCATCAGTTTTGATGATGTATTTTGTTGATTGTTGAGATGCCCTAGTGTCACTAGGAAGACTGTTTGTGTACCCATTATTCTGATAGTGGAAGATTTTACTGGACAAGGTCCCGTGGGTTTTTTGTCCCTCTTTTGGGAGTTTTCCCACGTTAAAATTCTGGTGTCTGATTATTTAATTTTTGCCATTATATTTGCTGCTTGGAGTATCTTTGGTATTGCCTATTTAATCACACAAGTTGTGGAAAAATTATTTTTGGTGCTTCCGCTGTTAGACAGGTTCTTGTTTTGAACCTTTGTTGAGTTTTCCCAACATGAATAAACTTGAGGGTGTTAGTGTATTTATAGTAGAATTGATAACCACCTTTTAGAGTAGTTCCACCTTTGATGGTGGATAATCGTTCCCTTTTGTTAGGGATGTTGTTGAGATCTCCCTTCTAGATTAATAGGAGATATCTTAAGAGTTAGTTACTTATTTAGATAAGTAGAGCTAGACTCATGTCACTGTGTCCGACCTCTATGAGGTCAGGTAGGTGTAGATCGAAATGATTTCTGTAGGTTGGGCTTTATTCGTTTTGGGCCTAGCTAAATTGTGGGTCAGTGCATGAACAGTGCCCCTGCTCGAGGTCGAGCTTTACGAAGTTGGACTCGAGCAATTAGATGACCAAGTCGAAATGTTGAGCTGTAGAGAAGTTGTTTAGTAGTTTGAGGTCTGAAGCCAGGAAGATCAATTGACTCAATGTGATTTGAATGTTGTAACGTTTCGTACAACTCGTTCAGTTCGAGTTGTTTTGAGGATGCATGACTTGTTTTAATACAAATCACCATTCTGAAATTTATTTTTCTTTTGTACAACTCGTTTTATACCGAGTTGTTTTGGAGGTTGTAGATTTGTTGCACGACTTTGTTTTTGGTACAAATCGCTTATTTTGAGACATGATTATTTCTTGATTGGATTTCATGCAACTCATTTAGTTCGAGTTATTATTTACAACTGTCTTTACATCTATATTTAGTTCGAGTTATTATTTACAACTCATATTTTTGGTACAACTGTCTTTACATCTATATTTTGTTTACAGATAATTTTTATTATTTAAAGAAATTATTTAGTATATTTATTACAGAAAAATTAGTGACATATTCGCTGTTGATGATGGTGATAAATTAAAGACTCTATTGCACATGAAACATTTATGAGATATTTATCGATTTGTTACTAGTTTAAAAGGAAATTGCGATGACATTTTGCGATAGTATTGCAACTAATTGATTACATATTATTTCCTAGAAAGTTAGCGACTACTTCATAACTCTACTTTTTCATTTAGAATAGCTTTGGTTTATCGATAAAATTCCTACAAATTTGATTAAGGATTTTCAAAGATTAGCTATAGATTTGCTACAAAACGCGACAAATTTGCGATCATATTAGCGGAAAACTTGCGACGAGTTAGGCTCGAAAAAATTTCTCGCTAATTACCGTCAACTAAGCTTTTTATTTTGTCTACGAAGTTAGCTTGCATTTAGCGACGAGTCTGCTGCAGTAGAGTTTGTCGCTAATTAGCGACTACCATTTAGTCTATTTCTTCTATGGAATTCGCTTTTACTTTAGTGATGGATTTGCGACTATCTATTCGGTAGCTAAAAAACTTTCCGATGAAATAGCAACTGTTGTATTTGTCTCACTGATCTGCGACTTGTAATTAGCGAGAAAAGCATTAGTTGCTAGGCGGTAGCTAATTTGTCACAAATTATATTTTGCGTCAGATTAGCGATGATTTTACGACTCTTTTCGTGGTAGCTAATCGGCCATATTCTTGTAGTCGTTGTTTTGCGGCTTAATGACTTGTTTTTAATACAAATCATTTTTGAAACTTATAGTTCTAATTTCGTACGACTTGTTTTGATATAAATCGTTTATTTCAAAACTTGTAATTATTTTTGAGTATAACCTCGTCTAGCTCCTTCGGTCCAGTAGTTTTAAGGTTTTATGATTTATTTCATTTCAAATAGTTTAATTGAAATATGGTTATTTCTTAATCTGATTTCATACAACTCGTTTAAATCTGCAAAATACTCAAAATTCACAACAAAGCATGTCTTTTTCTTGCGGTGGTGATGAAAAGTAACAATTTTCTCTTTAAAAATGGCGTAGGAAAAAGCAGTGGCGACGGTGATAGACATGCCAAAACCAAGGCGGCCGAGACGAGTGTAGAAAGAAGAGGATGAAGAAGGATTCGAGAGGCGAGAAAATATTGGCGGCGCGGGGATGAGGAAGAAGAGAAGGAGAAGAGAGTAATGAAGAATGAAGTCATAGCGACTCTGATGACGACAACAACGACGATCTGATTCTAGTGGCGATGATGAGGTTACGATTTGAGGAGGATAAATGTGCAGAGAAAGAACGAAGGAAAATGCCCTAACTAGTTTCATCAAAGGGGTAGAGTTGAATTTTCAAATTTTGATTGAGGGTATTTTAGAAAAGAAATATCAGTAAAGTTTGAATCCTTGTGTCCAAAACTTTTAGTCCCTTGTGTCTCCACTCTCTGGAGATATGGAAGGGATTGAATTTTTGTATCCCAAAACTAAAATTTTAATTTCAATCTCTAATTACTAAGTACAATATTGAGTTCCAATCCTTCAATTTCAGTCCCAATACTTCCTACCAAACACATACAGCCTAAATACTACACAAACCCCTTAGTAGTATGAATCGTCTAATCTTCTATACTGGCCATTATACCTATTACTCAACTAGTTACCGCTTCTTGTTCACATTGTTTCTTAAAGTAAACTCTTTTTCAACTCATTGAAAAATTCTAGATGACTAATACTTTTTTTTTTCCTTAAAGTGTGTTAGCTCATAATCCAGTGTATTAAATTAGCCATAGTTACTTAAATATATTAATTGAGAGTTCTACACTAAGTTTATGTTTATGTGAAGTATATATATATAAATAAAATTGTACATACAATAATCACAATTCTTTTATCTTTTTGAACCTTTTGCTCATGCTTTTTGGACTCTTCTACACTCTAAATTTTTTCTGCATCTTTTCCCTAATTTTTGTTTTCCTTTTTCTCCTTCGTTCTTTCTTTTTTTTGGATCACACAATAGATCTTGATGAGATTTGATTACTGCACCATTTTGTAGCTTCAATTCCGATCAATGAGTCTCGAAAAAAAAAAAACAATTGAGACTCCATGGCTCAACCTGTGTCCTCTAGTTCAACAACTCATGTATCACCAAAAATTCTTTCGAATGCATTAATGGCGTTTGATCTATTTGCCCTCTCTTCCGCTGATCAACCTGGATTGGTTCTTGTCACTCAACACCTCACTGAAGACAATTACCATTCATGGAGTCACGTAATGTAGAAATCCTTGAATGCCAAATGCAAGTTTGGCTTCATCACTGGTTCGATTCTGCCACCAGATCCAGTTTCTGAACCAGAGTGTTTCAAAATTGGCAGTGTGTGAATGATGTAGTGAGCACGTGGATCTTGAACTCGGTCTCGAAAGAGATCACCACCTCCCCTGGTTTACATAGACTCAACTGCAAAATTGTGGAACGACCTGAAAGAGCGCTTTTAACACGGCAATGGTCCTCGCGTGTTCGAATTGAAATGCAAATTGATGAATTTCCATCAAGGAACCATGTCCTTCTCTCAGTACTTCACTTGAATCAAAGTCTTGTGGGAGGAATTGAATTCTTACAAACTTGCACACTGCAATTGTGGTGATGCTCGAGCAATGTAAGAGTTTGTATAAGCTGAATATGTGAACTATTTTCTCATGGGTCAAGACGAATCTTTCTCACAAATTTGTGGTCAGATTCTTCTCATGGAACCCTAATTACCAGTCATCAACAAAGTGATGTCCCTCATCACTCAAGAAGAGAAACACAGAGCTCTTGTAGCCAGCAATAACTCAATTCAAAATCAGGTAGCCTTCTTCACAAGAAACCAGAACCCAATACAAGCTCAAGGTCGCGGTAGAGGCTCCACAAAGAAATATCGACCCCTTTGTGCACATTGTGGCATTCTTGGTCATTCGATCGATAAATGCTATAAAATTCATGGTTTTCCACCAAATTATAGAAAGGGGAGAGGAACCAAGCAAACGGTGCATCATGTGGCAACCTCTCAACCCATTTAGAAAGATGAAGATCAATTTCCTTCACTTAATCTGACTTCTTCACAAATTCAACAATTGCTCAACCTACTCAACAATCAGAAGATCCAAGAAATCTCCTCAGTTGGAACCACAGATGTATCCACTCTAGCAAGTATGAACAACACATCCTTGTCAAGGTCAAAATTTTCAAAAGATTCATGGATCTTGGATAGTGGAATCACCATTCATATAGCATATGATTTGTCACTCTTTTCTTCTATTCACACATCAAAATTTTTCATGCTAATCTCATAGGATCAGTTATCATAAATCCAAATATTACCTTAAAAAATGTGTTATATGTTGCCAATTTTCGTGTCAATCTTCTCTCAGTTTCATCCTTTGGCCAATACATGGCTTACTATTAATATCGGTTCTGATTCATTTACCATTCAGTGCAGCAACTCATCAAAGAGGATTGGGAAGGGTGAGCTGTACCAAATACTTTATATCCTAAAGGCCGATTTCCCATCTAATGTGTTGCAGTTATCAACTTCTTCCATGTCTATTCCAAAGTTTGTTAAGCAAGGTTTTGAAAATCGGTTCGAACTGCGAACCAATGGAAATACCGGTTCGGATTAATGTCAAAACCACCCAATCAAAAAGCCATTGTTGGACTGCCAAATCGGCCGGAAATCGATTGGTCGAATCGAACTGTGAACCGGCCAGTTTTTGAAGTTTCAGCAAAACGCCACCGTGTTGTTCACTTTGGAGGCACTAAACATTCAGATCCTAACCCTAAGCATAACCCAACGTCTCCCAAGTCCCAACCCACCCAACCCAGCACAACGGTGCATCAATCCTTTTCCCTCTCTTCACCCTCGAGTTCGTCGTTCCTATCACCGCCGGCGAGCTGTCTCCGTCACAACCGTCCAGCCGCTGGACCGCTCTCGCCGTCGTCGCAAGTTGGAGCTTCATCGTCGATCGTACAGCTCTCCACCATCGTCGTTGTTTCAGCTCTGGAAGCACCATCGCCGGGCTCACCTTCTGCCTCTATCGCGCACTTCTGTTCCACCGTTGCCGGCATCACGTGGTTCTACAAGTCAGTTCTATGAACTAGTTCTCCCTCTGCTTTATGCTTCTACCTTCTAGCTTCTAGGTTTTTTTAATAATAATTGTTGAATAATTAATTAATTATTGTTAAATAATTTGTGAATTTGTTATGGGTTGAATAATTGTTAATTAATTTGTGAATTTGCATGCTATTATTGGTTGAATAATTGTTGTTATATTGGATTATAATATTATATTGTTGTTAGATTTAATTTAGCTGCTGTTAATGCTGCTGTTATAGGTTGCTGCGTTATTTTTATTAGATTGAATTATATTATTATTGGATTGATGGTAATTTTTAGGTATGGATGAGAGTATCAATCAAGAAATACCTAGGAAAATAATGCAAAGAATAATTTTGCTTCGAATCTTGTTACTTTGAATGAAGCTTCTCTTCTTCTTGGATCTAACGATAGTCAACCACAAACTTCTAATGTTCAGAAGTAAACTGATCCTGCTTTGAGATATGTTGCTTTACAAATAATAAACAGAAAATCGCATTACCAATGCTTATTTTGTCTGAGTACTTTTGGGAAAGGGAGAATTAATAAAATGAAAAAGCATTTGATAAGGATAGGTGGAGATATTAAGAAGTGTTCTAAAGTCCCTTATGACGTAGAAAAACAAATGGAAGGTTTATTGAAGGAGATTCAAAAAAGTAAAACTAGTAAAAAGAAAGTAAGTTTTAATGAAGAGGGTAATGATGAGATTGATGATGCTATTGACGAATCAATTGTGCAAAAAGAACAATAAACTCCGAGTCAGTTACCAACTAAGCAGATGATTGGAGGCGATCCGAAAAAGAAAGCAAAAAATATTATTCCTCCTATGTTTGCACCAAGATCAACTCTATGAGGTCAACCAAATTTGAAAAGTGTGTTTCAAAACAAAGAGGCGCTTCATGATGTTGATAGGTGAGTGAATAGATGGCTTTCAAATTGTAGGATTCCTTTCAATGCGAATATGTCACCATTTCTTTATGATATGTTGGATAGTGTTGCTGACATTAGGCCTGGTTATAAAGGTCCTTTCTATGATAAGTTGAGGGTTCACTTGTTAGCCGATCTCAAAAGGGAGTGTCAAATAGTTGTTGATAGCTATAGGTCTGCTTGGAAAGAAATTGAATGTACCCTCATAGAAGATGGTTGGATAGATCAAAGGCAAATAACGTTGATTAATTTTTTGGTTTATTGTTTGAAAGGGTTGTTCTTTGTAAAATCTATAGATGCTTCAATTGTGGTAAAAAAAATGCTTCAAGCTTGTGTCACTTATTTTCGGAGGTGATTGAATGGATTGGGTCTGATAATATTGTAATGTAATGACTGATAATGTGGCGAATTATGTTGCTGCTGGTAGGCTTATCAATAAAAAATTTGAGGATATCCACTGGTTACCTTGTGCTGCTCATTACTTGAATCTTATTCTAAAAGATATAAGCAGCATGTTGCATATTTCTAACCTTGTATCACGTGCTTCGAAGATTATAGTGTTTGTGTATAATCATACGGTGTTCTTGTCCTGGTTAAGACAAAGAACTACTTGAAAGGAGATTGTTCATCCAGGTGCAACTCATTTTTTCCTGTCTTCATCACATTAAAGAGTATCTTTGAGTAAAAAGCGAATTTACAAGCATTGGCTGTGGATACACACTTTACCGGAAACAAATTAGGAAGGAGTGCTAATGGTAAAGCTGTTAGTGCAATTTTCTTAGACAACAAATCTTGGGATGATTGTTTTACTACATGTAAACTTGTGAGTCCGTTGATTAAAATTGATGAGGATTATTGATGTTGATGATAAACCATCATTGAGATATGTCTATGAAGGTATGATGAGGGCAGAAAATACAATCAAAGAAATGTTCAGGCGTAGTAAGAGTGCATATCAGATTTATACAAAGATTATCAATTCAAGATGGGACAAATATTTGGAAAAAAATCTTTATGCAACGACTTATTTCTTGAATCCTGCTTTTTTTTTTCGATGAAAATTATAAAAAAAGCACTTGATGTCATGCGAGGTTTACTTGATCTTGTTAGATTGCATTATAAGGTTAATAATTTAGATTCAATTGAGGCAATGAAAGAAATACACTTGTATATAGATCGAAAGGAAAGCTTTGATGGACCTAAAGTTTTTCGAGCTGCAAAAAGACTTCAACCTGGTAAGAATATCTGTTTAAGAGAGTAACTTATTTTATGTTTTTATTTCTTTAATTTGATAACTAATAGTTGGGTTATAGGATTGTAACTTGTAGATGAATGGTGGTGGTTGTTTGGTGGTTCTGCTCCATGTTTATAAAATATGACAGTTCGCATTCTTAGCCAAGCATCTACTTTTTCGGGGTGTGAAAGGAATTGGAGTTTCTTTGATCATATTCATACAAAAAAAAAAGGAATAAATTAGAATATGATAGGCTAAATAATATTGTGTATGTTATATATAATTTGCGTCTTAAATCTAGGTAATATATGTTTCATACTTTCATTTCATATCATTAGATTTTGTGTAGCTAATATGTTATACTAGGTTTTATTGTATTTAATTTGTTAGGAAGGAAAGACAAAAAAAGAAAGCAAAAGGTACAATATAATCCAATTGATTATGAAAGTATTGATTTGGTTGACTTTTGAGTGACGGAAGAGGTTGTTCAAAAAGAACTTGATCTTTCTAGTAATATTAAAGATTTGCTTCGTGAGTATTACAGTTTATTTTCTGATTATTTATTACAATAACCTTAATCATTAATTTATTGATAATGTATTATATATTTTGTTAGATGATATTGATGCTGATTTAGATCAAAGTGGTGGTGGTGATAGTAATAGTACATTTTATATTGTACCACTTAATTTTTCTGGTCCAAGTAGTGAAAATGAAGGTGATGATATTAACGAAGCAAATCTGTAGCAAGTTATAGTGGATTTTGATGATTGATGACAAACTTAGATGTTAGCATGTTGTGTTTGGTTGGTTGTTTTGTTATTAGACCTTTGGATTTGTATTTAAATAAGATCATAACATTGTGATTTATATAGTACTTTTAATTTGGATGATATTTTAAAATTTATATTAGACTATAATTATATTTTAGTATATTTATTTATATTTTATTTATTATTTTATTATAAAAATTTTTTTTAGTTGAACCATAGTCGAAACTGGTTAAACTAATAAACTAATAATTAAAGTGGTTCAATGATGAGTTCGATTTTCATGGTCTAATAAACTTATGCACTTCACATACATGAGACAATCGCTTAGGTCATGCTTCTTTAAATATTTTGAAACACTTAGCAAGTACTTTAAAATTTTCCATCAAGCACAGATTGTAATAATTGTGATGTTTATTAGTTCATACTCCAGGGTATTAAATTAGCCATAATTAGTTAAATTAAAAATACTAATTGAGAGCCTGCAGTCCTGCACTAAGTTCACATGCAGCAGAGCCATGCAGCAGAGCAGTAGTATATATATATATATATATATATAATAATCACAATTCTTTGCATCAATAAACAGAATATATACTCCATCTTCTCTCTCAATACTCATTCCTCGAACAATATTTAAACAGACGTACGCTAACAAATTCTCCCTTTTTTATAAATATATTATTGATCTCTAACATGTTTTATTGTAATTTTTTAGGTACTTATCCACACAATACAGAAATAGTAGAAGTTAAGAAAAAATAGGAGAGAGAAAGAAAGAATTTGACAAACAAATAATATAAAAGTCAGCCATCCTTAGTTCTACCATGCATGCACGGTCCACTTTTCCTAAAGCAAGCATGCATTGCATTTGCATACTTTAATGACTCTTATCACTTTTAGTATCTGATATTTGAGTTCAAAGGCAGATATTTCTATTAGATATTTTGGTTATACGTTATACCTTTTCTAGACTACTACTCCAATTTGGTCAATACTTTTATATATATATATATATATATATATATATATATATATATATATATATATATATATATATATATATAATTGACTAGCGTTAGCCAAATATAAAACAAAAATAAAAAATGTTGATCATTTATAATTTTTCAAGAAGTTATTTTATATCAGTTCTGATTTGGAAAAAAAAACACAGCAGTAAGGGCAGTAAAACTTTTTCTTCAATCATGTCAATTTCACTTTCTAATTCATCATTCAAGAAAACAATTTTTCCAATTGCTGGATGAGAATAATTTCAACTATTCAAAGTACCCTAATCCCATTTCTAAATATTTCTATGTATGAGTCAATTAAGGACTGTTCTCTCTTATTTTATTACTAATTAAAGTATTTGACTCTTATATAAATACCCATGTCTTTCTAATAGAAGAAATTGGGGAAACAGAGACACTTAAAATATGTCACTGACTCAAGCCATCTCCGTTTTGAATCACCAGTGCAAAGTAAAAATTAAAATCTTCTTGTGTTGCTAGTTATATATACTTTAACAAAATAAATCATTCAACACTTAAGAAGTTTTATGATTGAAATTATTATTAATTTTACATGTTAGGGCTATATTATTTGAATTTATATGTTATGAAAACATACTAAAAATTTATTATTGCTTGAATTTATATTTTGAAATACAATGTTAGTATTTTTGTAGAATTCTATTTGGGAACAAGAAAATTTTTTATATTGTAATATTTGTATACGTATAAATTATTATTATGATAAAACTAATTTATATAATAATTAAAAAATTAAAATCTGGCCTGAGAGATTACGACGGTTTAAAACCGCCATAAAATTCAAAATATTTTTTCATTGTTATTTAACTGTGATTTAAAATTATCACTAAATATAACAAAAAATAAAAAATTAATAATAATTTAGCAACCGTTTTAAACTATCAATAAATGCTACAGATTTGTGATGGTTTAACCAACAATAGTCTAAAATAGTCACGGAGTGCACTGATAATACTTAAATTTGATGGCAAATTTTATAACGAAAAATATTAAGAAGACCGTAATTTATTATTTATGACTATTATTTAATTATTAATTCAATTTTTTTAATTTAATTTTTTTATTTTAATAATTTAATAATATATTTTATTTTATATTTTTAAATATTAATGATTAACTGATTATAAAAAATAATAAATTATAATAATTTTGTGACATTCTTCTTTTACAGCCGGACAAATTTTTGAAGTTATCCCTAAACCGAAGAATAATGGTCGCAAATACTATTTTAATTTATTTTAGTGCACTTATGCGGACCTCTCGCATAATTCTCCTCCTAACCATATTTTATATTCTTAAAATTCTTAAGTATCTGTATCTCTCTTTTTATATAATTCTTTGTTCATTTTTTATTTATAATATAAAAAATTATTTTTTTATCAGTCACATTGAATAACATTACTCAACAATATATGTATTCTATATATTTTTTATTTTTATCAATAACGAATTATTTAAAACTTCAGAAACATAAAATAAGTGAAAGGAAATATAATAAAATATAATAAAAGGGACTAAGAGGCCATTTATTTTGCACTTGTCAATGTGTAAATAAACGAGTATTTATAAAAAAATATTATATGTATATTAAAAATAATTATTAAAATTATTCATTATATATTTATGTATAAACAATATTTTTAATATATATTTTATATAAAGAATTTAATGACCAACAAATTTATTTTATATTAACCAAAATTTTTAGTCAACAATTTAATATTTTTTATTCAGTAGTTTAATGATATATTTTTAACAAATATTTTTAAATATTAATTGTTAACTAATGACAAAAAAAAAAAAAAATAAATTATGCTAATCCTATAATATTATTGATTTTGTATCTCAATATGTATTTTATATTAATAATTAATTTTAATGGTTAATTTTAGTATACAACTAACATAATTGATTTATAAAATGAGAAATTAACTAACTTTCATCAATGTAATCTTGTGAGGTCAAACGTGATGAAAGGGTTCAAATGATGTTGTTACAAATTATATAAGATGAGTATGTACTAGTTAATTCATAGACAAAACTAGTCAATAAAAAAAATATAAGCTTATGCATGGAACATCAGTGTTATGCCTTGTTCTATAAATAAACGAGAGAATTATTGGAACGAACTAATACATATACAGGTGAACATATACTAATAACAATGAAAGGGAAAAAAAAATGAAGAAATTAAGAAAGAACTCTACTAATAACAATCATATACTATCCTCTTTAGAATTTGTACAAGGCAAGTGTGTAAGTGTTGATGACGAAGAACGACGCCGATGCTTCTTCTGCTTGGCGCCACCGCGCTGATTATGCTCCTCCGCCTTCTTCTTCTTAAGAGGCGGCAACAATACAGGGTTCTTCATGGAACAAAGCTTATGCTTCACGCGCCACGGCAACAGAACCTCAAGGCCGCAATAACAAGCTTTCGGAGAGTAAGAATAAGAATAAGAATAAGCATTATCGTTATAATTATCATTTCTCACGCCGGAGGATCTTGCTGATGATAAACAACATTCTTGGTAACTGCACGTTTCGCAACCTTTCTCGTCGCAGTTGCTCGGAAAATGCAATGCGGAGGAGGCGGCCAACGCCGTCGCATCGGGAAGGAAGCGGTTGATCATGTAAGTCGGCGATTGGTAACCGTCAGATTCTTGAATCTTTAATCGCAACAATCCTTCGTTAGTGTTACTGTTGTTATTGTAACGCGCCTTCTCTGATTTCTTTTGAACAATGTCCAGAGCTTCTGAAAGAGAGAAAACATCCATAGCATCTGAGTAAACCTCGTCGTCGTCATCGTCGTCGTCATCGTCGCTAACATCAGCGACCGGTGGTGGAAGTCTTGGCCGAGGGGTGTCGCCGCCTTCGGCGTAATCATTCTTGTCATTGTGCTTTGGCTTTCCTGGTGCTTGCTCCCACGAAAATGGAACTCCTGCACCTGCACACAGTGAATTATTATCTGACGGTGAAGAAAAACCGTAACGCTTTGTTGATAAAAGTGGTGCATTCAAGTTCAGCTTTCTTGGGCGTTGTTGTTTCAACAAGTCCATTATGGTGTACTCTCTCTAATCTTCTCATTCATATTATTCCTCCATATAAATTTCATGAGATAATTATTCAGATCTGGTTAGTTGGGGGTGGAATAAATATAGTTTAATTTGCAGTTGGAGACACGGGCATAAGGTGAAAATAATAAAAACTACTTTGAAAAAAGAAAGTTTTGAGGGTTTTTTAAAGTGGTCACAAGTGTGTTGAAAAGTGCTTTCCACGTGTGAAGATTCAAGAGAAACTATGAATCTCTTGTTGAAAGAATACCTAGGGTATTGGCTCATGAATTATATCACCTTTGCAACAAAAAGCAATGCTAAATAGTGATACATACTTACATGCTTAATTTTTGCATTTGAATATAATTAGGTATCAATTAACATCAAAAAAGAAAAAAAAATTCTAAAGCGAAAATTTTTTGTGAAAAATAAAATTGATCTTTTTTAACTTTTATTTCCAGTGAAAGTTACTAATCATGCAGATTAACTTTTCACTTTTCCCTTTATAAACTCAAATGTCAATCTAGATATGGAAATAATATCTAGAAACTTTATTAACTCAAATTTTAATATAGATATGGAAATAATATCTAGAAAGTCTACCGCGACATGCATCTTTTTTAATATTTTTTTTGCTTTTGGACTTATTTTTGGTTTAACTAATTTTTTGTTTGAACATATCTTTTATTTTTAGTCAACAACTCGTTTTGTTTAGAGTTTGGGCAACATTTTTGTTCATCAACTAAACTAGATTTATTCTCATGGGCTTTCATAACTTGCCTCAACCAGGAATCCTCATTGGGTATATAAGAGAATTTTTTGACAAAAAAAAAAGAAAAAAGAAAAAAGAATTTAAGAATTTAACCGATTCAAGTTAATCTAATAGTTAATTCATTAATTCGTTTAAATAAATATCTATGATTTGAATTCTGTCTTGTGCATGTAGTAATTTATTGATCAAAAACTCTAAAATATGTTTCGAGAGAGAAACCGGGAGCGAGTGAGGTGGGGAAACACAGGGGGAAATACTAATTCAAATAAACATGATAAAGATCCTAGGGTTTGGAATAAAGAAGAGTATCAACGATTGGAGCTCGATTCTTTCTCCATCTTCGTTGACAATTTGTCAGAAGATATATCGAAAAGGGAATTGTTTCACATGTTCAAATGGACAGGTAAAATCATCGACATATATCTGTTGCGAAAGAACAAAAATGGACATATCTATCTGTTTACATTTGTGCGATACACTACAAAGGGAGGAGCTCTGAAAGCTGTTGCAAATATGAATAGTATGGTGTTGAGAGGCAAAAGACTGTTTGTTGGAGAAGCGAAGTATAGAAGGGGAGCGGTGTTCCGGAATACAACGAACAAAGCAGTGAAGGTCATCACCACAGAGAATGCAAGAGGTAACAACTCACAACCAAGGAGTGTGAAAGGAACAGAAGAGAAAGGGGTGAGGCAGCCGTCTAGTACTCTCGCCAAAGATCCTAATAATAATGGATGGACAAAGAAGGTAGAAGTACCGATAGTCAATGAGAATGTTGCCTGACTACAGAGAAGTACCGTCGGAGGGACGAAGCGGGCGATCGACTTTACTACCTTGAAGTAAAAGATTCATAACGAATGGCCAGGTGTAACGCACGTAAGGGAGTTGGGAGCATATAAAGCTTTGATAACGTTCGACTCTGTGCTTAGTGTTGAGGAAGCTTACACCTTTAGAATGAACGACTTATTAAGGATGTTTTATATGGTATGGAGATGGGACGAGACGGAGAAGAGTGAGTCTAGAAGAGTTTGGTTGGATTGCTATGGAGTCCCATTGCACGCATGGTCCAGGGACACTTTTCTTAAAATTGGAGAGCAATGGGGAAAGGTATTGATGTGTGATAAGCTAACAGAATCATGCAATTTGTTTAGTGCGGGTCGGGTACTGATTGATACGTGTGTCTTTGATATGATCAACGAATGGATACATGTTACAATAGGTGCAAGTGGATTTGATGTCCTTGTACGAGAAGTGGGAGGTGAGGTATATCGGGAAGAATGCTTTCGGGAGAGTAAGCAGGGGACAGGCGACAGGAATAGAGTAGATGGAGGAAAGGTACAGCGCGAAGAACATGGTGGCATACTGAATAAGGGTGACGAACGGCCGGAGATTGTTTGGGATCAGGTGGCAGTTCTGACGACGGTGGACAATAGAATGGCTGAACAAGAAAAGGATAGATTGGTAAATTCATATGTTAATTTAAATGAATGGAATCATAAAAATTCAAATTTGTATCCTAGAAATGGCAGTTACGCGACATTAAAGGCGGAGGAAGATTCTCAGCGATCATCTCATGATGAGGTGGATTCTGAGGAAACAATATCCCATGTTTATTACAGATGTAATGACAACCAAGCCCGTAATGGCACAAGAAATGGATATGGGCTGGCAGATACCAGGCCCATTAGGGGGAGCAAAGAAAACGGAGGGAATGGGGAGAAGTGGGCAAGAACGGGCAGCCCAAACTGGGTAGACACTGACCCGGTATCCATCCTGGCCCGGACTGAGAGACAGCAGCTAGGTCGCGCCTCCCTCCTCAATGCGCGTCTTGGATCAAGCCTAGCAGAGCCTGGCATGAGGAAAAGATGGGAAGTAGGCCACGGTCCGACCACGTCGCCGGCGGGGAGAGATGCCGCCTTGTTAACTCGGCAAGAAGGAGGGCTGCAGATCTGAGACGTGGCGCCAGCAGAGTCTGACCGGGTGAGGGACATAGCGGCTGCTCCGCGATCAGATATGGAGGAGGGCTGTGGTCACAAGTTGGCGCCGGTGGAGACCGCACGGGAGAAGGCGGCGGAGATGCTTGCGAGAATGAAGCCTGGCGATGGGGATGCCAGGAACGGCGGTAGTAAAGAACAAAGATGCCGGGAGGAAAGGGGCACAAACACAGAACCGAGCCAAGAACGACCAGGGCTCTATAACTCAGAAGAGAGACTGAGGCTTCTTGGAGATGAGAGCCTTGGCAACGTCACCGGCAGATTTACAAGCCAAAGCGCATCAGAGCATGAGTAGCAGCTATGTGGTGATACAGGCGTGGGACTGGAGGAGGGGGAAATTGTGACGGAGGCGTTGGTTCAGGTAAACGGCAGCGCGCAAGAGAAAGAGCGTGATCACTGTACACAATCAGGCCGGGAGCTGGGGGCTGGCTTGGAGGGTGATACGGACATTCACAATGAAGAACAAAGGCCGAGCTGGGAAGAGAAAATGGCTGAAAATAAAGAGGCATGGAAGCTAGCTGTAGAATCAGGTGCTCAGTGCAGTGATGAAGAGGATATTATGGCGATTTTACAGGAGCAGAATGAAGCGATGG
This sequence comes from Arachis hypogaea, assembly GCF_003086295.3. Lineage (NCBI taxonomy): Eukaryota > Viridiplantae > Streptophyta > Magnoliopsida > Fabales > Fabaceae > Arachis > Arachis hypogaea. Next base: position 105,847,936 of record NC_092047.1, on the reverse strand, counting down.
CTCTGAAACGACGACAGGCAAAGCAAAAAGAAAAAGTCCGAAGAAGCAGGCCAAAAATTCGAAAACAGGTGTGTAATAGTTTTCTGAAATGATTATAAGTTCATGGAATATTAGGGGGTTGGGAAGTACTGCAAAGGTTGGTATGCTGAAGAATTTTAAAAGTAAATTTAGGCTGGACATGCTGGGTTTGGTAGAAACAAAGAAGGAACTTGTGACTAATTTTGATGTAGCTCGTATATGGGGTAGAGATAGAGCTTGTTGGGAGTTTGTAAGCTCAATTGGGGCTTCTGGAGGGTTATTGTTAATATGGGATGAGGCAGTTTTTAAATTGACTAATTGCTATAAATGGGATAGATGGCTGTGTGTAGAAGGGGTCGTGGTAAAAGATAATTTTCATTGCGCTGTTGGGTTGGTGTACGGACCGCATGAAAGAGCTGAGAAAGCCTCTGTTTGGAAAGAGTTGAGTTATATTGTAGGGTTGTGTCAGGTACCGTTCTGTTGTTTGGAGGACTTTAATGAAATTGTACATATGGAGGAAAGAAAAGGAGCGACTAGATTATCAGCGTCTGCGGAAAACTTTAGAGCATGGATAAATGATATGGAATTGATTGACTTAGCGCTAAATGATCGGAAGTATACATGGTTTAGAGGACAGTCGTGCAGTCGTATTGACAGGTGTCTGGTTTCTGTGGAATGGCTTGATGTGTACCCAGAATTGCGTTTAAGGGGAGGCCCTAGAGGTTTATCAGATCACTGCCCCTTGATTATGGAAGACAGCAGAAAATTTGATGGTCCAAGACCCTTCCACAGTTTAGACTCTTGGTTCACGCATGAGGGTTTTCTGAGAATGGTGAAAGAAGAGTGGAGGAAACTAGGTGATATACATTTCTTACAGAAGATGAAAGCACTGACAACACCGTTGAGGAGATGGCATAAGCAGCATTTTGGAGATATAACTGAGAAGATAAAAAGGTTGGAGGAAGAAATAAAGAAGGTAGATGATATGGTAAGTAGTGGAAGCTATGACGGTACAACGGAAGCAAGGAGGAGGGCGTTAGTGTGGTGCTGTGAAAAGTGGTATGAAAGGCAGGAAGTCCACTGGAAGCAAATGTCTAGATCCCGTCACGCAAATGAGATGGATAGAAACACTAGGTACTTCCATAATATAGCATCAGCGAGAAGGAGGCATAACAGGATTGAGTCTTTGGTAATTTAAGGGAGGCTTGTGAGGAATCAAGCAAGAATCAAGATTGCCATTTGAGACTTTTATAAACGCCTGTACCACCAGGAGGATTCTCCAAGGGTGAGCTTTAGGGATGGATTAGTTAATCGGCTAGAGAGGGAGGAAGCTAAAGCCCTAGAGGTCTTACCGTCAGTGGAGGAAGTGAAGGAGGCAGTCTGGGAGTGTGAATCTTCTAAGGCTCCAGGGAGTGACGGGTACAGCATGAACTTTATCAAAAGGTGTTGGGATGAAATTGGAATGGAGTTCACGACAGCTGTGATGACCTTCTTTGAGACAGCAACTTTACCAGAGGATTCTAATGTCACATGGGTAGCGTTGGTTCTGAAATTCGTTGAGGCTAAAGAGATAAAGGATCTCAGACCTATAAGCATGGTTGGTTGTGTCTACAAAGTCATTTCTAAACTGTTAACACGAAGAATGCGGAGTGTAATGCCCGGTTTAGTTGGGGAATCGCAGAGTGCCTTTGTAAAGGGGAGGAAGATACATGATGGAGCCTTAATTGCATGTGAAACTATGCAATGGTTGAAATTGAAAAAGAAGGCATCAACAATTATCAAACTGGACTTTTAGAAAGCATATGATAGAGTTAAATGGTCTTTTATTGATACAGTGTTGGAGAAGATGGGCTTCGGCAGAACATGGAGGTCATGGATTAGGGAGTGTGTCAGAACGGCCTCCATCTCTATTTTGATTAATGGGTCTCCGTCAAAATCGTTCAAAATGGAGAGGGGGCTTCGTCAAGGTGATCCATTATCACCGTTTCTGTTTGTGTTGGTGGTAGATGTGCTCAACAGGATGATCGGGGAGACAGTAAGGAATGGTCGAATCTCTCCACTTCTAGTTGGTCGGGATAATATAGAATTATTGCATTTACAATTTGATGATGACACTATATTATTCTGCCCACCGGAGGAGGAGACAGTCAGGAACTATAAGAGGATGCTGAGGTGTTTTGAAATGATGTCTGGGTTGAGCATTAACTTCGAGAAGTCCAACTTGATACCCGTAAATTGCAGTCAGGAGTGGGTTGGGCGGATGTGTCAGCTACTGGGTTGTCAAGAGGCAGCTCTACCGGTGAGGTACCTTGGCATTAACCTTGGAGCAAATCCGAGATTGGTAAAAACGTGAAAGCCGATTATAGACAAGGTGGAAGAGAAGCTCAGTTTGTGGAAAGCAAAGGTCCTTAGTAAGGCTGGGAAGCTGGTGCTCATAAAGTCGGTTATTAATAGCATGCCTATTTATTACCTGAGTTTGTATAAGATGCCGATAGGGGTGGCACGTAAAATAATCTCACTGTAGAGGAGATTCTTCTGGGGGAAGGATGATGGGCGACCAGGCATGGCTCTTGTAAAGTGGGAGATGATTCAGGTTCCAAAGAAGCTAGGAGAACTAGGTGTGGGTGATGCGGTAGTCCGTAATGCTGCTCTACTGTTTAAATGGTGGTGGAGATTCTCAAAAGTGGAATGTCCTCTATGGAAGAAGATTGTGTGCTCCTGTAATAACTTGAACCCAAATCACTTATTGTCAACTCAGGAATTACCAAAAAGAGGTGGCCCATGGAGAGACATATGTCAAGTGCAAAGAAAGGAACAACATGTGAGGCAGAAGATGATTGTCGGCCTTGCTATAGAAGTAGGAGATGGTAGATCCACCAGATTTTGGGAGGATAAGTGGCTCCAAGTGGAAAAGCTGAAAGACTCTTATCCGAGACTCTTCTTGCTTTCAAACAAAAAAGGATCAGTAATTGGGGACTGCGGGTTCTGGGATGGGATAGAGTGGGTTTGGCACTTCCAATGGAGGAGGAAATTACGCCAATGGGAAACAGATACACTAGACCAGATGCTTCAAGTATTGCAATCCGTTAAATTAATAGCGGAAGTGCAAGATAGAGTGGTGTGGAAATTTGGCAAGGGAGGCGTTTATTCTACTAACTCATTTGTGCAGGTATTGCAGGAAGAGTCTTTGGATGAGGAGCTCCTGAGGTACAGATTCACAAAGGACATTTGGAAAGGTCTAGTTCCGCCTCGAGTGGAGTTGTTCACTTGGTTTGTATTGGTAGGTCGAGTAAATACAAAGGATCGGCTTAATAGACTGGGAATGCTACAACAAAATGAGACCTTATGCGTGTTGTGTAACAACGAAGTAGAAACTATTCAACACTTATTTGTTACTTGTGAGTATTCTTGGCAGGTGTGGTGTGCTTGGATTTCAGAGTTTGGACAGACGTGAACTGTACCTGGCACCTTGAAAGAACACTTTGACAGCTGGAGGTCCATGCCGTTGAGGAAAGAAGTGTGCAAGTGTTGGCTAATTGGCTTCTACTCAACTATATGGATATTTGGTTACAACGGAATGACGTCATTTTTCAGAGAAAGACAACAGGAGTTGTAGATTGTGTGGCTCAAACTTTTTCATGTGCAAAGGAGTGGTGTTGTAAATAACTCATGTTGTCGATGGCCATACCGGAGATGACATAGGAGTTACCTTATTTTACTCTTACTTGTTTGCTCCACTTGAGTGTTGAGCTCTCTATTAAAAAAAAAAGTAATTTATTGATCAATAACAAACTCTTAAATAAAACTCTAATCTACGAAGAATTAATTCTTAACCTATCAGGTTGAGAAATACCATAAAAAAATTTCACAAATTTGATTTGATAAACCCAATCCAACCCCTAAAAACTGCAATCATTAGTAATATTATGAGCATTTAGCAAGCGAATGCTAATGTATTTAAGAGTGTAGTGCTATCTAAAAATTAATTTATTATAAAATTATAAATTCTAAATATGAACAAATGATATAAAAGTATATCACATGAAAACTTAAAATTTTGTTTAATTAACAAATAGTATTATATTTTTTACTTAGTAAATAGTATTATTTAAAGATAATTCCGGTTAACAAGTTTATTCCAAAAAATTGTGTATATAGTAAAGAGAAGATTTAAGAAAAAATATTGATACAACACAAGATGAATTGGCATTTGATTTACTTGGCCAAAAAAAAAAAAACAATTGCAGACTTCTAAATCTTGAGCTTACACAACAACACATTTTGAATATCATGTACATGTTTTGTATAACTGCAGTATCTCACCATTATCCTTTTTGCTAGGACATGATGAAACAGAGCAGCAGCAAATAGCTATAAGCTACCTGCAATTCAATCAATCATATGCAGACAAAACTATAATTCATTACATATATTTACAAGCTATCCTGCTCCTCTACTTCCTTTCTGATTCGGTCCAAATTAGACTTTTCTATTGTTCGCAGAACATCGGTTGAAAGGTACACAACCAGGCCGGTTCTGGAGAAACCTTATCACGCAAGTAATCACTCATGATTACTAATCAACAATTAAAGACAGTATAGGTTCGCAAGAATAGGCTTGTCCCCGTTGAGGACACTCAAAAATTGTGGATTTTTTAATTTCTAATTCTCTCACTTGTCTTCTGTAATACGTTCTCGAGCTTTGTTGCAAAGCTCGAGCGTATCGCCGTGGCTGGGATCCAGACAAAGGGCTGCTTCGCAGTCTCGGACGGTGGAAACATAATCACCCATTGAATCGTAAAATGCTGCTCGGAGATGTAACAATTGTATATCTGGCTTAAAATCAATGGCCCTTGAAAGCTCTGCTATTGCTTCGTCCTCCTTATGATCATCCATTAACACTGGCACACACAGGTTTCAAGGTCAGTCATAAAATCTAATAGCATGTTTCAAACATTCATCTCCATAATCCATATCATAATCCTATTACTCTACCAAGATACTTATAGCGAGTGTTAATACTCAATTTAACCTTTAAAATTTAAGACCGAACTTAAATTGACTCTTAAAAATTCAGTTGACAGTTGATCCAAGTTAAAATTCTGAATTTGACACTTTAACTTATTATATTCAGTAAAACAAAACGACATCGTTTTATATTGACATTTAATTTTCAACGAAATAATATTGTTTTGCACGAATAGAGTTAAAAAACATTTTGTTTTATGAACATCACTAGTAAAAAAGAGACGCGTTTTATGTAAAATAACGTCATTTAGGTAAAAAATAGATGCCAATTTTAAAAGACGTCGCTTTATTTTTTTTGAAGTGTTTCAAGTTAATGTATCAAATTAGCACGACCTTAATGAAAATGAGTTCAGAGACTAATACAAATTATTATAATAAATTTAGGAGTCTAAATGAAGTCAATTAAAATTTCAGTAGTTAATTTAAGCTGGTTCAAATTTGAAGGGCCCAATTGAGTGTTAAACGCTTAACATAAAAAAGCAAATGAAAATGGTAATAGAAAATAAAAAGAGAAAGCAAACGAACCCGCTGCTCTGTATCTGTAAGGATAAGTGCGTAGAGGATCCAACTCTGTTGCCATGGTAAGATCACTCTTTGCCATATCACGGTCACAATACTCTGAACGTTTCTCAAAAGCCGATGCATTATTTCTCGCCTTCTCTATTAGCTTTGTCATCTCATCGTACGCAGCTTTGCGATCATTTTTAAGATGATGAACACGCGCTAATCCCTGATGCGCTCGCGTATGCTTGATGTTGAGCGCATTCATGTAGCAATCCGCTGCCAGGTCTAACTTGTCGCAGTCTACGTAGACACTCCCTAGATTATTCAATGCCTAAAATGTGAAACAATGGTATGAATATTATGTACTGAGAGGAAGGCAACACTAAAATTAAGCTGACATTGTTGCTTGTGAATCAAAATACAACTCACTTGTCCTTTTCGAAGGCCATCTGAAGGACATCTAAGTGCTTCTTCCAAGAGCTTGATCACAATATTTGAAGACTCTGCATCAAGATTTGAATCGGCTAAGGCGTAGGCTTTGAGAAAGTAAGCTTCAAATGACCTCTGAATTGAAATGGACTCCTCTGCCTTTGCTAGTGCTTCTTCGCGATGACCGGTGTCATACAGTATCCATCCTTCATACACAAGCCTTTCATGGTCAGAGGCCGAATGGTTTCTAGCTAGTCGCAAGCTACGCATGGCTGCCTTTTGACAGTTTAACCTGCAAAATTCAAAAACACCAAGATGAACAATAAACCTGATAAAAAATACACTAAAACTATGCTCCTGAACGCCTTTCATTGAAAAATTGTATCTCAAAGAATTTTTCTTTTCATGAACATGCATATGTATCAAAGTACATGACTTTTTATATATTTAGAAAGTATATCTCACAAGACATAAGAGCATTAGTTACATGTCACTCTTCTCATTAATTATATGAAAAACCACATCAGACAATCCCATAACTCAGAATAATTATTCAAGACAGAAATTTACGAATTATGATTTGAAATTAGAATCTATATGATTGATTACTGGTTTAAAACTACATCATACTTAATACTTCAATGAAACAAGAAAGTTACCGTAGCAAGAGGAGAGACTGACGAAAGTGCAAGAGACTTCTCCCTGGATCATTTTCCAACATTTGGTGTACAACAGCCAAAGAACCAACATCATCAACAGAGGACCATCGATCGTACAATTGCATCCAACAATCAGCCTGGCTATAATGACGAGCAAGAGGACTAAGTAGTTCTACCAAGTAATTACCAGGCATATTCCCATAAAACATCCTATAATTGGGATCCAATGTCAAAATGGCACGAACATCTCTAAGAGCTCCTTCATAATTCTCCACAGCAATCAAGAACCAAGCTCTCAACTCAAGGCAATCTGGAGAAACCTTGAAACCAATTACTTTATTGATTTCTGAAATAGAAGCTCCAATCATATTGTCCTCAAGCAATGCAATGGCGCGATACTTGTAGGGAAAACAAAGAGTTGGGTCTAATTCAGTTGCTGCCATCAAGTCCATCATTTTCTCTTTTCCAACACAATACAAAGATCTTTCCTGATACATCCAACCAACCGGCTTATAATCCGAAATAAGCGAGTTCATTAGCTTGTAAGCCGAATACGTATGGCCGCGCTTATACTTTGCCCTTGCAACACCCACCAAAGAATAAACATGCCCTGCCCCCACTGCTGCCTCAAACCAATGTTGTGCATCCTTGTATTCTTTCCTTTCAAGCATGACAACACCTAATTGATGAAATGCAAGCTGTTTTTGCCAACCATCTGCTGCACACTCTACTAGTCTTTCCAATAACATTACTGTTGTATTAGATCTCATCTCTTCCTCCATTGCAATTTGACTCAAAAAATAATACAACACAAAAGAAGCATGCCTAGCGGCGGCCAGCCTATCCCTACCCTCTGGACTACAAAATATCTTCATGAAATTTGAGCACTGCATAGATCCAGGAAGCTCTCTCAAGAACAACTGCAAGCAAGCCGCCACAAGTAGGTTCGCGGTCTCCTCTAATCCATACTCAATAAGCAACCCAGCATCCTCCATGTCACAAACCAAGGACGCCAAATGCGCGTCGCACGCAGCCTTCATCTCCTCGCAACAATACCGGTTCGCTAAAGAAAGCAACTCAAGAACAACCTTAGGCTCAAAATGGCTAACCCTCTTAGTCCTACTAAACACCTCTGCTGCCTTCATTGCCTCTACTGAGAACCCATTCTGTGTGAAATTAATCTTCTCCCTTTTAGATTCCAAGAACCCTCCATATAACATTGTCTTAAAAGGCCGCGAAAGCGAGGCCATATCGTTTCTCCTACACCTAACATCATAATCCCCAATGCAAAAACTCAAGTCGCAGTCGTCATCGTCATCGCTGTCATTATCATCGTAATTAACCGCCTCTTCCATTGCCATTTCATCACCAGTACTAAAATTGAAGTTCCGTTTTGCGCAAACGCATGGATCATAAACAGATTCAGGATCATACCCTGCCACCAAATTTGCCTTAGGGCATTCAAGGTTTCTTCCGCAACAATCCATTGATGAGATCCCGATTAGCTCATCCTCCCTGCGCTCGTAGCGGAGCCAGGAGGAAAGCACCACCTTCGTATGCACGTCCACCGCGTGTTGCCGTGCCGACCGGAGCGTTCTTCGGAACAGTTTCGGCTCCGGTAGGCCGCGAAACACCGCGGATTGTTCTAGAAACACCTCTGCCTTTTCAAATTCGGCAGAGTTCTCGGCTCTTCGATGCAGGTCAGCTAAGGTTTGGACGTAATCGAGAGGTGTCAAAGTCGCCTCGATCTTCGGTTCTAGAAGCTTCGTCGCAGGGAGTCCGTAAGGAAGGAGTGTACCGTCGGAGACGATGGCGGCAGCTTCCAAGTTAAGGTTGGAAGACGGCGAGTATCCCCGCACCGATTTTTTACGGGGGATTTGGCTTCTCAAGGTCTCTTGGATGTGGTGGCGGAGCTTTCCAGCTCCGCCGTCGGCGTCGACGGAGGGGTTGTAGGTGCGGACCGGTGGTCCCTTGCACCCGTCAATCATCTTCATGCTTCGCATTTTGGTGAAGATTTTATGTTGCATCTTCTAACAAAAAAAATAAAAATGTTAAAATATTTGGTTAATTTTTTTAAAAAAAGGTTTTCACCGTTGCGGCATTGAAAGGTGAAATAAAACTACAAAAGCATGAGGTTTTGTTGTTATATTTTATTTTATATTTTTGTTCGGTTTATGGATTCCTGCAAACACCGGCGAAATGAGAAAACTCGACGGTGATGCAGGAAATGAAAATAGGTGTTGTGGGAGAAGAGAAGAGGAGAGGAACAAGAAAAAAACAACTCCAATAGTTGTTTGATTCTTGTTACGGAAAGGGTAGTTTTGTTAGTTTTGTTTTGCTGTGTAACCCTCCAGATTATTTTATTTTATTATTATTGCGTTGGAATGAAATAAGACTCCCTTATTTTTCTCTGATTCTATGTGTATTTTTGTTGCTCTTGTCTAAATATAATACTTTTTTTATGAAATAAAAAATAAAAAAACCGAAACTATGTTGTTTCCAATTAGCACTTGCCACTTGGTTTCGCAGTTGGTTCTGATTTCTGCTGGATTGATGATAAAATACAAAGAAGTTAGAGATTTATAATCTTATTCTGATTCCTTGGAACAACTCCTTTCTATCAATTCAAGCAGCATCTATCTCCAAGCTCACTCCAATTTTCCAATAAAAATTATCACCTAACATCTCATATCAAACAAACACATAAACTAAAAAAAAAACTAATACCGTTACAATATTAAGGAACCCGATCCAAACAAAACTAAAAGATTTACATAACATAGAGATAGACGAGATAAGTATCTATTTTCGATATTTCTATCAATAACGAGAACAGAAGTAGATATATAGCAATTCTCGTGTAACATGTTAGATGTGATCTGCCAATCATTTCAGTTAATTAAGTTGATTCTTCTAACATCTACTTTATATATATTATCAAAGTTTACGTGCCCAAATATGTTTAGCAACTAAATTCAATTAAGTTGGCCTAAATTCAATAAAATTCACTTTTATCATGCTGGCGTATATATACGCGCATTTCAATAACGCAAAACATATCCTTCTTTGTCTTCTCTTTTTTCTTTTTCGTTTCCTCCTCCTCCTCTTCCTCTTCCTTTCACATTCGCGCACGTAGATTTTTCTTCTTCGTATACGCTTCTTCTTCTTCTCTTCCTCCTCTTTCGTTATCATCATCACCAACAACACCAACGTCTTGTTAACATCTTTATTGGTTCCAATTTTTTTTAGTGCCATCATTAAATAATTTTCGGTTTATTTTTTAACTTAGCTTATTTCGATTTATTTGTGAATTAATTGAGATTCACTTGACGCTGCTGATAAGTATTGACCAAATTTTTTATAACTTAAGTAATTTCGGTTTATTTCTTGGTTTAGTGAGTTTCATCTGAATCCAAAAATAAATTGTATGTGTTTTTGTTGATAATTGAGTTTTTTTGACTGCTTATTTAAAATTGAACTAATTTCGTTTCATTTGTGTGTTAATTGAGGTTCACATGATGCTGCTGATAAGTATTGACCAAATTTTTTATTCCTTTAAGTAATTTCGGTTCATTTCTTAGTTTATTTGAGGTTCATTTGGATCTAGAAATGAATTCGATGCGTTTGTGTTAATTGAGGTTCACTTGATACTGCTGATAAGTATTGACCAAATTTTTTAGCAAAGTAGAATAAAATTATTCATTATCACTTTATTCAATTGCATTAGATTCCACTCTATTCCATTTAATTAGTTCAGATTTGAACAATTACAAGCAGTTAAAAAAAACTGAATAATCAACAAAAACATATCAAATTTATTTTTGGATCCAAATGAACCTCAATTAAACTAAGAATGAACCGAAATTACTTAAAGAATAAAAAATTTAGTCAATACTTATTAGCAGCATCAAGTGAACCTCAATTAAACCGAAATTAGTTTAAATTTGAACAAACAGTCAAAAAGACTCAATCATTAACAAAAACACATCAAATTTATTTTTAGATCCAAATGAACCTCAATTAAACTAAGAAATGAACCGAAATTACTTAAGGAATAAAAAATTTGGTCAATACTTATCAGTAGCATCAAGTGAACCTCAATTAACGTACAAATGAACCGAAATATATTAAGAAATGAAGCGAAATTATTTAATGATGACATCAGATAAAATCAGAATTAATAAAAATGTTTACAAAATGTTGGTGTTATTAGTAATGACGATAACAAAAAAGAAAAAGAAAAAAAAAAAGATACAATGTTAGAGAAGAAGAAAGAGAAGAAGGAAGAGAAGAAAATAGGAGAAGAAGAAGAAGGTGCATAATTTAAAAAAATTGTTATAACAACTTAGCTAAACTTAATTAAGTATTTTGCTTAAATATAAAATTTTATTGTATCAAAATAATATCATTATATCAAACAAAAATCACGTTAATAAGATATAAAATTCTGGGGTTGCTATGGTGATAAATATATATGATGGTATGTACCCAACTCAGTGATGCGTTACACAATGTTTTTTTTTTTTTTTTGCTTTATTTCTGACATAAGTCTCAGAAAAAAAAAAGGGAAAAAAGAATAAATTCGAAACAATGTCTACGGTTTTGTTATCTATTTATATGTTTTTTGGTGACTGTTATCTATTTATATTTGGTGAAAGAAGAGAAAATATTTCAATATATATGATCAATTTTAAATATCAAATATATATCTTTCAGTGTTGTTATTTAAAAAAAAAATCAACGAAATGTAAATTATTGTAAATTTTTTCGTTATCAATTATTTTAGGTGTTAATACATAAATTAATTTTTGAAGTTACACGTTTTAATTTGGTTCTCAAAATTTAATTTGCTTAATTCGATTTTCTAATCTAATATTTGTAATTTATACTAATCTCTTATCTCTTTTTTCATTATAAAACTATTAAAAGTGTATTAAAATAGATTCATAATTATCACACTGAATTTTTTAACAGTTATTTGATATGATAAATTATCTCAATTTATTTTTTAAAAAATCTTTAAAATTTAAAATGAAATTAGAATTATAATTTAAAAAATTTCATAAAAAATAAATTAAAGTACACAAATTTCAATTGCCACTTTAGATAATTATTAAAAAATTAAATAGGATAACTTTCAATTTATCTTAATAAATTATTACAGTTATATGATGAAAATAAAAAAAATTAATATAAATTATAAATATTAAATTTAAAATTAATTAAATAAATTAAAATTTTGAGAATTAAATTAAGACTTTAATATAACTGTAGACGATATTAACTCATTAATTTAATGTACAATTTTTAGAGAATAAAATTGATGACCGAAGCTTTTTTCTCGTGTATTTTATTTTTCTTACTCTAATATTCATAACAACCTTGATTTTTTTTTTTAATGCATATGCAGATATGCTACTATCACATGTCAATATAACACTTATTAAATATTTATTTTTTATTTGTATTATTCTGCACAAAATGTTAATTACAATAAATAATAAAATATATATATTCATCTTAAGTGAACTACACTTATATATACTCAGTAAATTTTATCAAAAGGACGTATATTACCCTTATTTGTTTAATTAGTACATTATATTTTCCATCCTTGCATTGTATCAATTCTACATATAAGTTAATTGTTGATAAAAAATAATTCTCTATTTTTTTTCACTTAAAAATTATATGAAATTAATTTTTTATAATCAATTTTAACTAATCTTTCTTTCTCTTAAAATTTTTTTTCTGCAATTTAATATTTGTTTTACCTATATTCTATAATATACAAATACTGACACGGACACAAAATACGATACGACACGAAATGCGTTGATATATGAATTTTAAAATCTGATAAGATATGAAAATACGTATATATATAAAATATAAAATATTTTTTAGATAAAACCTAATGAAATTTTAATATTTTATTGATATTAAAATATAAATTAATTTTTTAATTATTTTTAATATCTTATTTTAATTATATAAAGTATTTAAAATAATTTTTATTTTAATAAATAATAATATATATTATTTATAAATTTATTTCAAAAATACATATTAATAATAATGTTAGACATCCTGACACATGATAATATTTAAGTGAGTCCAAATATATACAAAGAAAAATATTTTATTTTTTATTAAGACACAGTTGGACGACGCAACAAACACGCATATTTGACAAATGTCAAAAAAATATCATATCTAAAATATATCCAATACATAAATATGATAACTTAGCAAAGTATCCATAGTTCATAGCCTACGCTTATTAAGATCTGATGACTTCAATTCTCAACATTTACTATTTATCAAGATCTGCTAAGGTATTTTTGGTTCTGCTAGGATCTTGCAGATAAATCCTTATTTTTAAAATCAACCTTGTGGTGTGCCTTAGGTCCACCATGGCAGCCTCGTCTGCCTTTCATGAATAGAGTAAAAATCGTTTAGAGGAAGAAGAAGAACAAGTAATTTATTTTGGGGATGACGACATTAAGGAGGGACTGGAGAAATGCTCTAAAAGTCTAGTAGGCCGGCTTTTGACGGATCGATTATTTAGCGCAGGTACTCTAGAAGCGGCACTCCAATCAATATAGAGACAACCAGAGGGTTTTAAAGTCCAAGATCACGGAGGTAACCTTTTTCAGTTTTTCTTTGATGATGAAATTGAGCTACTCAGAGTGGAGAAAGGAGCCCCTTGACTTTTCAAAAATTATATTCTGAATATAAGGCGATGGAATGAAGATATACAGATCACAGATTCAGAATTTTTACACGTCCCTATATGAATACAACTTTGGGGAATGCCTGAACATTGCAAGACTATAGGGCTGGAGAGGAGAATTGGAGAGACGATGGAAAAAGTAATGGATGTAGGAATTTTTTCTATGAAGCGGTAAGGAGGAAAGAATTCTGAAAATACAAGTATTAATGGACATAACCAAACCTCTAAAATGAAAAATCAAGATCTCTGGCAGCAACAGTAAAGTTATTAATCTTCACCTCAAATATGAGAGGATTGGTAATTTTTGCTATTGTTGTGGGAGTATTGGGCATGAGGTTAGGGCATGTAATACTCATTTGGAGCAGATAGCGAAAGGAGAAGCAAAGGAGGAGGAACGGGGGGTATGGCTTAGAGTGGACCAGTTTGGATGGCGTCTGGAGAACCAAAAAGAAAATAAAAATCTAAACTTCCCCAATATAGTGAGGGAGGGAGAGAAAAAACAAAGAAAACCAACTCCGGTGAGCCTAATAAAAAATTTTGCTAGTCTTTCTGTCTAAGAGGAGAACTCACAATGTAGAGGACAAGAGAATGAAGTACAAAGCAATCCCAAACTACTAGAACAAGAAGAAAGGGGATATTGGAGGAAAGAAGCTCTAGCACCGAAAATGCAACAACAATAATTTAGATTGCTACACAAGAAAACTTGTTCACATTTGATGCGAAGAAGGGGGAAGGGAGACAACAAAGAACTAGGAAACAGAATTTAAAGCAATTGGAAAGGAAGACTCACACCCACAAATCTATTACAAGAGTTAAAAGGAGATCTGGAGGTTGAGGGAAAGCTCTAGTGAAAAGAAACAATGCCACGATGATGTGGGAGAAGTGAATAAGGGGGAGGGTGCCACCCAACAATTGGCACCAAGGGAGGGATGAAGATGATGATGTGAAACTGTCGGAGTTTGGGAAAATCCCTGACAGTTCACAACATAAAAGGGATTAACAAAACACATTCTCTCGAGGTTTTATTCCTATGTGAAACAAAGAATAACTCATCGACTGTGGAAGGTGTGTTATGGAGGTGTGGTTTCAATTCTATGTTTACAGTTGACCAATTGATATGGCGGGAGGATTAGTAATTGCGTGGAAATAAGAGATTATAATGCAGATTGTGGAGCACGATTCCTTCTATATCTACTTCAAAATGGAGGATAGACAAGGCAAAATGAAATGAGAGGTGATAGGTATCTACTTGCACACTGAAGAAGGTATAAGGGTGGGACAATTTAATAAAGTTCTAGAAGTTCTCGAGAGAGGGGGTGAGAGTATTATAGTGATGGGTGATTATAATGCAATCCGTTTCAATCATGAAAAAGAAGGTGGCCGAATTAAGACTACAACTTCCATCCAGCAATTCAATGATTTTATCAATTCTGGAAGGTTAGTAGACATGGGATATGAGGGTGATAAATTCACATGGAGCAGTAGACAATTCGGAAGAAACTTTATTAGAGAAAGGCTGGACAGAGTCTTAGTTACGAATAGCTGGCGAATTGAATTTTCAGCAGCTGTCATGAAGCATTTAGAGGACACAGGTTCTGATCATAGACCGTACTTCTCAGTTCGGGGATGGAGGAAAGGAGGGGGAAGCGTTGTTTCAGGTTTCAGGAACACTGGTGTGAGAATGAAGAGGTTATGAATCTGATAAAAAAGTCTTGGAAGGTCGAAATTCAAGGCTCACCAATGTACAAGCTGGCTGGAAAATTAAAACATTGCAGGCATAAGATTGTTGAATGGCAAAGAACCTCTTCCTCTAACTCACAAACCAATATTCAACACCTTAAGGACCAGATTGTTCAAGAATCTAATAAAAGTTCCGAGGCGAATGGAAGTAGTATTCGAATATGGGAAGCGGAACTAGAGAAGGCATTGGAGTAAGAGAAATGGTATTGGAGAGAAAAATCGAGAGTGCAGTGGCTTAATTGGGGAGACAAGAACACTAAATTTTTTCATTCCAAATTTCAAGCCAGGAATAGGAAAAATAAGTTAGTAGAGTTGGAGGATGAAAAGGGTGGAGTTGCTAATGACCTAGAGGGTATGGCAGCAGTAGTGCAAAAATACTTTAAAGATCTCTTTGCTACTAGCCAACCTAAAAATCTAGAAGTCGAGTTGCAAGGTATACCAAACAAGATAAATGCAGCCACAAACAGGACCATGATTCAGCCAGTTACTGAAGCAGAAATAAAAACAGCAGTTTATTCTATCAACCCCTTCTCCTCTCCGGGGGTGGATGGTTTTACAACCAGATTTTTTCAATTCTTTTGGGAGAATATCAAAGGTGACGTGGTTCAGGCAGTAAAGAGTTTATTTTCTGGAAGTAAAATTCTTAAAGCCTTCAATCACACACATATATGTCTTATTCCAAAAGTACTGAATACTAAATCTATGAAGCACATCCGCCCTATAAGCTTAAGTACTATTTTTTACAAAATAATTTCAAAAACTATGGTCCATAGACTACAAACTATGATGTACAGAATTATAAGTGATTCCCAGAGTGCTTTCATCAAAGGCAGGTTGATTAGTGATAACATATTGATTGCTCATGAATATATGCATTTTCAGAAAAATAAGAATTACAGAGATTATGATATGGCATTGAAGTTAGATATGAGTAAGGCTTATGATCGGGTTGAATGGATTTTTGTGTCGAATATAATGCAGAAATTGGGATTTTGTGAAAAATGGATGGTTTGGATAAAGGAACTTATGACAACAGTTTCCTATTCTGTTACTGTGGAAGGTCAACCTCATGATTTTTTCAAGCCATGTAGAGGGTTACGACAAGGTGGCCCTCTATCCCCCTATCTATTCCTATTTTGCATAGAGGGACTCTCCCATCTGCTCCACAGAGGAGAATAGAAATTAGAAATATCCGAGTTGAGACTCAATCAGAGATGTCCTAGAATCAACCATTTATTTTTTGCAGATGATTCAATACTTTTCAGCAAAGCAAGTGAGGAAAAATGCCAAAACTTGCTTCGGATTTTACAGGTTTATGAGGAAATAAGTGGGCAAAAGGTTAATCTTGATAAGTCGTCCGTCTTTTTCAGCAAAAATACCCCAGTTCACATCTGCGACTAGCTCAAATCCTTTTGGTACTGCACATTGGAAATCAGAACAAATATCTAGGCCTCTCAACAGTGATTAAGAGATCTAAGAATATATATATATATACCACTACTAGAAAAAAAATTTTTTCAGACGAAAATTTCAAACGAAATTTATTCCGTCTGAATGACTTTTTCATTTCGGACAAATTTGAGACAAATGTTGAACAACTTTTAGTGGAGACATTGGAATAATATATTCTGTCCTAAATTTGTCTAAATTTTATCCCAAATTTTGGTGCCAAATTTTTTTTGGATGACGCCAAAATTTTCATACAGATTAGCAACACATTTTGGACAAAAACTATAATTCGTCCGTATTCCATCTGAATATGCGCAATAACTTCAGACGAATTTGGGATGGATTTTGAAAAATGTTAATTCTATTATTGTTTATATTTTAAATTAATCTATTATTTTTAATTTATTTTTTTAATTATTTACGTTATAATAATTTAAAATTTAATTTTGTAACAAATTTAAGATAAAGTGTATCTAAAAGAATCGCATATATAAAAATTTAAAAATAAATTATATCCAATCTTCTAAAAAAATAATACAAATAATAAATAATAATAATAAAATCACGTAAAATAAAAAAATCATATACTTTTTCATATAAGATTAAGGTATATTGAAAATTAAAAAAAAATACAAATGAATACATTTTATAGTACACTTTATCATACTATTCAATTGATCTTTGTCCTCATTGTTCTCGCCTCGTCTTCATCTTCATCCTCATCTTCGTCTTCATCCTCGTCTTCGTCCTCATCCCCAAGTATCTCATCATCATCATCATCATCATCATCTTCATATCTTGTACTATTGGTATCCAATAAATCAATAATAGTGTCAATATCATTTGAGATATGATTGTTAGATTGATTTGTGGCATCTTCTTGATATGCAAAATCTTCTGCTGTTTCAATCTCAATCTCACCTCTTGCTTTAGTCTTGAATACAAACCACCATTCTGCTTTTTTTTCTGGTGTTGCTCATTAGATGAGGTGCAAAATATACTTGGATTGCTTTATGTGCAATGATAAATGGATCATATTTACTATATCGTCGATTCTTTCGAATCTGTATGATTCCATACTCTTTGTTTACCTTTGTTCCTTTGCCAATCGTGGTATCAAACCATTCACATTTAAATAGTACAACTCTTTTTAGTGGTAACCCAGTATACTCAACTTGAATAATTTCATCAAGCTGGCTATAGAAATCATTTTCATATTCACCGTGCCTTTGACACATATTCCATAATTCTGAGTTAACTTTCCACTTGATTAAGATCTTGTATGAAACTTGAAGCCATTAACTTTGTAAATAGGTCAACATTTAACAATTCTCAAAGGACCCCATGCCAAGGAATGAATATTCAAATCCGTCACATTATTTAAAGGATCATGAACCTATATTAAATAAGAACCAACAAGTTAGAATACAATATGTCATCTACCAAAAAATGTGTGTACAATAAGACTATCATATCATGTTGACTTACATAATTTTTAAATCACTCTGCAAAATTCGCTTCAATAAATTGATCAACTTGTTCATCACTTAAAGTAATATGATCTTGGTATATGAAGTCCACAAAGATCCTATAGTACATGAATTTCAAAGAAACTTAAATTATTAATATAAGAAAATATTGTTAATAGTAAGAATATACATAGGAAGATAAATACTCACTCAATATATGGCTTAATTTCATCACAGTTTATTAGTATATGATTCATGGCTGCACTGAATTTTTTGTCATCTAAATAATGAGTTTTGCATGCTTTTCCTATTTTCAATGTCAATTTCAATAATTTTTAAAAAGTTTAACTTGTTGAATATATTGCTCATGAATCTTGATCAGTTGCTTTCGATTCTTTAGCATTACTCTTGCAAATATATTATTTAAACAGTGATCTGATTGGTTTCTCTTTATTTTTCTTTTTGGGGATGACGATTTATAACTCCATAAGAGAAGTGACTATTTATTTATCATCTATTATTATCTATTACATATATATTGAGAAGAGTTATGATTAGAAATAGAACTAACTAATAGAAGGATGAATTAAGATTCTTAATCATAATTCATGCACAAATTTCTTTTGTTAAAATGGCTTTTTATCATATATAACCTATATTTTTTTCTTTTATTTCTAAGATTCAAACAAAAAATCTCTTTTCTCACCCTCATTCAGCGACGTTCGTCTTCTCCCTTTGCAACTAGGAACTCAGCCCAGCTCCTCCTTTTTGGCGTCATTGTCACCGCACCTCCAGCAGTGGCAATAACATAGTACCACTACATTCTTTTTTCCTTTCTTTGCTTCAAGAACCCTAGTCATCACCTCAGGTTCTCTCTTTACTCTGCTTTTCAGTCTATTTTCTTTAATTAGTTAGATAGTTAGAATTTTCATGTTGTTAGTGGATTTAAGTGGTTAAGATAGGTTTTGATTAGTTTATTAGATCTTTGTTAAGTTGCAAGTGTTGGATTGTGGCTGTTATGGATTGAATGCTGCTGAAAATTGCTTGATTATGCTGAATTTCTAAATTGCACACCACATGTTTGATTGAATGCCTATGTGATGCTTTGCATTCGATTTATATGTTGTAGCTACTATAAAGATTAAATGGCTTGGACACTAATAAATTTCCTGAAATTTGCTGTAATGAAAATCTAAGAATAATGGCTTAAAACTGCTCGTATTTTCCAGTGTCATCACTTATCACTGAATCTCAATAACATAAGACCCATGAGGTTTCACTAGTAAAAAAACTATCTTACAGATTCTAAATACTTACCATTTTCTGGCGTTGATTTATAGCCTGCAGCTTATGCATTTCATACTCATTTTTTCTTTCTTCTTTTCTTAACTGCTTTCATAAATGTATAACGAATACAATGTGATCAATTAGCACACCGATAATAAAGGAAGATCAAGCAAAATAGGCCCTGGCTCGTAACTACTTTTTATGTGTACTTTTTGCAAATTTTAGAGAACTATAAAGCAACTATAAATTGATGTTTATTATTTTTACAAAGAAACGTTCAAATGATAAAGACACAATTGTTTCATCTTGAAATAAAAATTAATTGGTGACTTTTCATCTTTTTTAGATATTGTTGATCATTTGCATGAGCCAATTAACAAAATGAGAATAAGGGAAGCCTCATACCTGCAATAGCTCTTTCTCTCTAGAAGCCTTCCATTGTCGAACTGTACTAGAAGCCTTCCATTGTCAGTGATTTATTTTGTTCTTTACTTGTAAAAGCTTTTATAAGAAATAAATAACAAATAATTAATAGGAATTAAAGAAGTGGTGCTTGCAGTCTATTTTTTTTTAGTCATATAGTGCGTGTGATCCTTATACAATCTCAAGAGTTGTGAACCCCTTCGTGAATTATTTAAGTTTGTTAACCTTTTGATTGTATCCTTTGTATGGCTTCTTTTTAGGAAAGCGAGAGTCAGTAACAAGCTACACGCACACATATTTTAGTGAAGACTACGGCATAATCATGCATTCTTATGAAAAAAGGAGTAAAAAGATATTTATGACTGGAATTTTGTTGCTAAAATACCTAGCATTGTATTATGTGATTATTTGATGTAATTGACTTTGGTTTTTTATTATGAATTATAATTGTCGTTGATATTATTGTAATTATAGTTTAATGGTTGGATTTACTTTGATTATGTCTGTGTTGCGATTATTGTTTTGGTTGAATTAAGTGCTTGTAAATGAACCATGTCGCTGCATTGTTAGAATTGGTAAATGGTAACGAGAAACTAGGAGGAAATTATTGAGTTAAAATGATATTACTAAGTAGTAACATGAATAAGTGATAAATTAATTACTAGTATTTTCTGTTTCCACTTTTCACACAATCTGCCCATTTCACACATATAGTATTATCTTTGCTATAAACTTCTTAAAATGCTCATGTGTACATATATATTAGTAGTTTAGTACTAAAGCATAGTAGCACTTTATTTTACATCCTCATTAATTATCTTGGAGCTAAGTATTATTTTACATTGTTATTTTTTTAATTCTTTCAATGATGTACATCTTACTGAAATTTAAATGCAATGTCTTACTAATCTTATAAATCTTTGTTGTTTTAGATGTCAGGTCCTAAAAAAAATAAAAAATATTTGTCAATTAAAGTACAAAAATCTATTAATAAGGAGGTGATTAGTGCACACAAAACTAAGTTTTCACACCCTAAACCTACAAAATCACGAGCTCCAGTTCCTTCACATATATCTAAAAAGCCTTCAGCATTACCACCCTCTTCTTCGCAGCCACCACAAAAATGCAAGAGAAATTTACTATCATTCCATGCCGATCATACACCATCACCATCACCATCACCAGCTAAATTACCATACTGTTCACCTATCCAACCTCAATCATTTGATAATGCTCCTAATAATGAACGAAATTTACATTATGCTCACTCATCGGATGAAAATCATTAAGATGAATCTCTTACTCAAGAAGGTGAACCTGTCACTCAAGAAGGGCTCTTGAAAATAGTGCCTTTTGGCAAAGAGTAAGTACAACAATCACTTTTGTGTTTTAACGTTCTCTCTATATTATTTTTATTGTGAATACATGTGTAATTACTCATTATTTGATCTTCTTATAGGTTTAATCCATGTACTGCTGTTCGTCATGTAACAAATGCCATTAAAAGCAAATTTTTAGAATTCTGTCCTGCATGGGGACATGCCAGTGAGCAAATGTGAGATTTGTGGTTTACTGAATTTAAGGTAAGTATTTATTATTTTTTTTGTTATTTTGATATTATACATAGTGGGTAATTCAATGTATATGTTTGTTTTCTTTTATAGAAAAATTGTATGTGGAAACCTCAATACAATGCAAGAATTCGTCAAATTTTTTAGATTAAAGGGAGTGCTCGATTAAGAGGGTTGATGAATCAGGAGAGACTCAATTATTCAAAAGACCCTAACTATGTACCAAAATATATTCCTGAACCTGTTTGGCGTCAACTATTACATTATTGGGCTACAGATCCGCATTTTAAGAACTGGTCAGCAGCAAATACTGTGAATCGAGTATCAAATGCTGGAAGTTTCATGCATACTGGTAGTTCCATATCTATGGGTGAACATGCACGCAGAATGGTAAGATAAAAATAGTTTAATTTTAGTCTTGTTCTTATTATGTGTAATGTTTCTTATTCTTTTTTCTTTCCTATCGATTAAAACTATTATATTATAGGAGAAAGCTACAGGAGTAAAACCTTTTCTAGAGGAGGTTTATACTAAATGCCACACTAAAAAGGACAAAAGTTGGATTGATGAAAGATCTTAGAAAGTCATTGTATGTAATGCTAGTTTGTTCTTCTTCTTTTGTCGTTTTCAAAAATAATTTTCACTATATGTTAGTATTTGTTCATGGCATATTTAGTTGTGATTAAAATAAATTGATTTTGTAGGACGAATTCAAAAAGCGAAAGCTAGAACTTTCTCAAGTAGCTTTATCCTTGGATAATGAGGGAGATATTGAGGCATCTAAAGAAGGCCTAGATATACCAGATGATTATACTATTTGGAACGAAGTTGTGACAAAGGAGAAAAAGAAAGCTGCTTTTGGTTTAGGTTCTTTTGGTTTAGATCTCTTTTCAAAGTTGGATTCTAGAAATTGCTCAGAAACATCCAAAGACAATTTAAATATTGAGCAAGAATTTCACATGTGGAAAGAAAGGCAAAGGAGCAAGAAATGATCAATGAAGAGCAAAATGTTAAGTTGAATGATGTTGAGCATAAGTTAAAGGATCAAGAACGTCAACTAAAAGCTCAACAAAAAAGAATTGGTTCTACTGAAAAGACACTTCATACTTTGTATAAAAAGTTGAATCTCCTGCTTCCTTCAACCATGTCTATTCTTGCGGATGATGAGCTTGGGACAGGCTCTAGTGATGATGAGGATGATAACATGAGTGATTGATGTCTGGAGTATATGTTTTTTCTGATTTAGATTAAGAAATTTTTAGGTGAATTAGTTAGTACATTTGATTTTATTCATGATATTTGACATTTTTAAAGGCTTTTTTGTTTTAGTTTAATTATTTTTTTATTTTAGTTTGATTACATTTATGGACAAGTATTTTAGTAATAAATATTTTTTTAATTATTTTATGGTAATTGGCTTTTTCATGACTTTATTATGTGTTTATAATTTTGATGATTTAATATGAAAAATGATTATGATGGTCTTAATATAGAAAGCAAATCGAATACAATTTATTTTTTAAAATATTTATATATTAAATAGCAAATTATTTTGTATGAAAATTATTTGAAATATTATATTAAATTTGTAGAAATTTGTGCGAAAATAATTTTTTGTTTTGTATGAAATTTGTTTCAAATACGTAAATTCTTTTAAATTAAATTTGTCTGAAATTTAATTGAAAAGAAATATTTGATTTCTCTAAAATTTGTTCGAAAAAAATTTGTCTAAAAATCAATATTTTTATGTTTGAAATTTGTTTGAAATATGTTGTCTTTATGTTGGCTAATCTGTCTGAAATTCGTCTAAAATACATCATAATAGTTATAAATCTAGCAGATAAATGCCTATTTGAAATCTGTCACAAAATTGTCTGAAAAAAATTTCTGACAAAATTTTAGACAAAATGTAAATTAGCAACAAGGCTTTTTGGACAAAAAAAATTCGTCCCAATTTTGTTTGAAAGAAAAATTTTGTCTCTAATTTGTTCAAAATTTATTTCAATTTCGTCTCAAAATTCGTCCAAAAAATCCCTATTTCTAGTAGTATACTTTCAACTTCATTAAGGATAGGGTGATTCAGAAATTGTGTCATTGAAAATGAGCTCTTTTATCTACTAGTGGCAGAGAAGTGTTAATTAAGGCTGTGGCCACGGCGATTCCTATTTATACTCTAAGTTGTTTCAAACTACCAGAAACTCTCCTTGAAAGAATTCAAAGAGCCATCCTATAATTTTGGTGGGGCCAAAAGGAGTCTGAACGGAGAATGCACTGGATTGGGTGGAGAATTACTTGCAGACCAAAGAATCAAGGAAGACTCAACTTCAAAGACCTTAAAGCCTTTAATCTAGCAATGTTAGCAAATCAAGGATGGCGTCTACTCACCAGGCCTAACTCTCTTATCAGTAAAATTTACCAGAGTACAAATTCTAAGAGCAGAAACAGGTACAAATCCCTCTTGGGTTGTCGTAGTATAATGGAAGGAAGGAAAGTCTTAGAGAAAGGAATTATTTGGGAAGTGGGCAGAGATCTATCTATTCGAATTAGGGAGGATTCATGGGTTAGAGACTATATAGCCATCACTCCTAATCTCTCACAACATACAGAAGAAAGACCAGAGAGGGTCTCAGACCTAATCCTACTTAATAGGTCATGGAATCAACCACTAATTCAATCAATCTTCAGCCCATAAATTGCTACAGCGATTCTCAACACACAGATACATGAAACAGAAGATAGAGTTACCTGGATGAAAGAAAAACGAGATAGTTTCACTATGAACTCGGCATACATGATAAGCTTCCAATTTTTTCACCCACCTTTGGAATACTTGCTAGAACAGTGCCAACACAAAGCATTATGGTCTAATTTGTGGAAAATAAATTGTCATCCAAAAATTAAGAACTGCCTTTGGAAGATTATTCATGAGGGACTACCTGTTCTTCAGAAGATCCAATCCCAATTTCAATTAGTGAACCCAATTTGTCGGCGGTGCAACCAAGTTGAGGAATCAGCCTTTCATTGCTTCTGGAAGTGCACAGAATCAAAGGATATTTGGCAAGCAGCAAATTTGCCCACACCAGACCAGCAAGAAAAAACCTGAAAATGGTGGATGAGACTGAAAAATGAGTTGAGAAGAAATGAAGCAACTAAAGAAAGAAGAGAACTCGCAGCAAACATTACTTGGCAGATTTAGAAAGCTCAAAACGTTTTCATCTTTGAAGGCCGTCAAATCTCCCCATCTAAGGTCTTGGCAGCAGCTCAGAAGGTTATGAAAAAACGTCGAAAAAGATGAAAGCCTCAGTTTTCTTTTTCTTTTCTTACAATAAAATATGTATTAGAATATTGGTGGATCTATCCATCTTCTAACCTTGTCTATAATTCATTTTAGACCATCCATTTTTATTAATAAAAATCAAATCTTACCGTTAAAAAAAAACATTTACTATTTATCTCTCTCACGCACATTGCTTCCAACAAATTCAATTTATAACTGTTTTTGAATATTCAATTTACTTTTAAATACTTTTTTTTTTGTCGGAGTTTAATTTTGGACGTTTATGGGCATGTGCATGGCTGATGTTTTTCTAAATGCTAATATGAATTAAAAATTAAATTTTTAAAAAATTGGTCAATACAAAGAATATTTTTAATGCTTAATTTTAATTTTATTTTATTTTAAATTTTACGTAATACCACATAAATATTTATAAAATTATATATTATAAAATTAATTCAAAACTCTATATAAAATTTATCACTCTAATTCTTGATTTCATTTTAATTTAACGTTACATAATAAATTATAATGTCTATTTAATAAATTTAAAACAAATAATAGCATTTTACTTATTTTTTTAAAAAAATTATATAGTATTTTCTTATTAATATCAGTATGATTTTAAAGATGATATCTAATATAAATTTTAATTTTAAATCAATTCAATTATCGTAGAAGTCAAAATTGATATTTAAAAAAATATCCCATTAAAATTACACTTAATGACAGATAAATAATTGGTTCCTTGAACAGTTGAACTCCTTGAGCTTTCACAATTTTCCTTTGGTTCTTGAACTATGATTTATGCTAACAATAATTTAGCAGATTTGCGCGGGAACTTAGCAACTAACATAAGATTCCATTGCAAATCTAGCACTAACCAAAGAAGGATTATCATGAGATCCACGATTAAACAAAGATTAGTAGCTAAAATTTTTGAAAACTCCAGTAATTCTTTTTAAAATTATTTTAATTTATTTATTATTTTATCATTTAATTTTTTATTTTCATTAATAAATAAGAATAGAGAAATACTCAACGGCCAACAATTTTTTTTTTGTTATTACTTTTAGTCATCAATCTAATTTCTTTAGTTTAGTAATTCAAAAAATATTT
The DNA here is from genome assembly GCF_003086295.3 of Arachis hypogaea. Taxonomy (NCBI): domain Eukaryota; kingdom Viridiplantae; phylum Streptophyta; class Magnoliopsida; order Fabales; family Fabaceae; genus Arachis; species Arachis hypogaea. The sequence goes on along the minus strand of NC_092047.1, from coordinate 105,822,228 downwards.
TTATGGTCAGTCTAACAAATTATATAAACTGACTCTTTTTTTTTTTTTTTTTTAAAAGAACTTTGGTTGAAAACACCAATTTTATTTTTTGGACAAAAATAGTCACTTTTGGGTAAAAAAAAAATCCTTAAACAATTAGAGTTTTTTAGTGGATAGGTCGGGACTTTAAGTCAGATTAAAAAACGGTAAAGTATAATTTTTTATCCTTTAAGTTTGTCAGAAATTTTAAAAATATCTCTAAATTTTATTTTTCTTCAATTTTATCCCTAAAGTTTTCGATTCACATCTATCTATGACAGCTAAACTTTTAAAAGTTTAGGATCAACCCAGCAATAATGCATAACAACTATATCTAATTTACTTGTGTTGAAGATTGTTCTTGTAAAATTGTTACTGAATTAGTCCTAAATATTTTGAAAAATTATGATAGGAGTGTAATGCTCAAGTCATTGTCTTAAGGCCTAAGTAACTGAGGCAGCAGTTAGTTTTACCTTTCTGTTTTTAAGTTTGTTAAGAACTAATTGCAGCACTCTTTATTCAGAGTTTGTTAGAATTAGTTAGCTGTTAGAATCTTCTAAAAGACTCTAAAACTGATAGGTACCTATAAAAGGCTCACTCTCTCACTATCATTGTTGCTGTTCAATCACAAACCAAATCACTCACTGCAGATTTAGTTTCTCTTCTCTTCTTCTTCTTCCTCTACTCTTTCTTTATGAACTTTCATCACCTAAGTTCATGATACATTTCATGGTATCAGAGCTTATGGTACCATAGTTTTCGTAAAATTCAAAAAATCAGGTCTGATTCAGTTGAAGCTCAATCACGATGGCGCAAGGACTCACTACAAAACACTAATTTCAATGAAATTAGATGAGGATAACTATCTACAGTGAAAAAATCAGGCAGAGTCAATAATTAAAGGAAATGACATGTTGAATCATATCACAGGAGAAGAAATACCTCTGTAGTTTCTAGCATAAAAAAATGGTGGAGCTGGTACAGTGAACCTAGAGTTTCAGAAGTGGAAAAGGCAAGATGCACTCCTCAAGTCATGGTTGTTAGCTTCAATAAGTAAACCATTCACAACAAGAATGGTTGGATGCATAAATACATGTCAAGTTTGGAAGAAATTGGAAGATCATTTCTCTTCTCAAATTAAAGCCAAGGTAATGCAGTTAAAGAACAAGTTGAGTACTATCCAAATTGATGCTTCTGTTACTGAATATGTCCTGTCAATAAAAGGAATAATAGATGCATTAGCTTTTGTAGAAGAGTCTATAAAAAAAAGTGACCATGTCAAGCAATCCTGAACGGTTTGACTGAAGAATACTCATCGTTAATAACTTCTGTTCTAACCACAATAAGATCTCAAGGCATAGTTGTAGGTGAATTAGAAGCGTTACTCTTAGCACATCAAAGTATGTTAGCAAAATTTTGAAGACCATGAGCATTTGTTCAAGCTAATCTATCTCAGCACTTTTAGCCTGGACAAAATCAGCAATTGAGAGGTAGATTTAGAGGTGGTTTTCGAGGAAGAGGTGGACGCATGTATAAAGGAAGCATAAGCTCAAATACTGGTGGCAAAATGATGCAAGAATCATATAATGGAGATAGAGGATCATTCAAGGGAGGTAGAGCAACACAAGATCAGTCCTCTTTTGACTATGAAAGAGGATAGTATGGAAGAAGAAACTACAATGATTCAAGAAACTATGCTGATGCAAGGAGTTACAATCAGGGAAGAAATTACATGGGAAAAAGGCCTCAATATGATAAGCCACAATGTCAAATATGTGATTGAATAGGTCACACAGCAAAGACATGCATGCTAGTACAGGTACAGTGAGGAGCAGTATAATGCAGGCTACAATGAAGAAGACTACAATAATCATATATCTCAACCTAAGGCTAACTTTAGCAATATGCTAGTGGTGTGGAATTTATAACCCACAAACTAACCGGCAAGTGTACTGGGTCGTACCAAGTATTACCTCAAGTGAATGAAGGTCGATCCCACGAGGATTGATGGACTAAGCAACAATGATTGCGTGATTTACTTAGTTAGACAAACAAAAATTAGTGTTTTGAGAATTCAATTGCATTAAACAGTAAAGTCAGAAAATAAAAAAGCAAGCAGTAAACGGGTTGTGAAATATATGAGTAAAACAGTTAAGGTTTTGGAGATATTTATTTTTTGGATTAACTTTTCTTACCAACTATTTTAATCATGCAAGATTCAATTCATGGCAAACTATATGTGACTAAACCCTAATTTCTTAGACCTTTTTAGTCTCCTCTAACCTTCATCAACCGCCAATTCCTTGGTCACTTGATTCCAATTAGAGGGTTAAGTTCAAAACTAGTTTGTGTGCCACAAAAACCCTAATTATCCAAATATAAGAGGATTATATGTCACGTATCCCGTTCACTCTAGATAATTAGAAATTTAGGAGAAATTATTTTAAAGCTATTGTTCAAGTGAGACTCTCTAGAGAACCACAATCGAGCCTGTTGTTCAAGCGAGACGATCCTCTAGAGATAACTCTCCCGAGATTCACAAGAACTCAAATAGAATAAGGGTCATACTTCCGTTCCACCCAGACTCATAAGATGAAGAACGAAAACAAATTCTTGAAATTGAAATAAAAATAGTAATTAAAATAGAAGAGTAATAGTATTAATCCATACAACAAACAGAGCTCCTAACCTTAATAGTGGATGTTTAGTTGCTCATGGTTCAGAGAGAAAACATGGATTCTGAAAAACTGTAAAGTGCGAAATGCGGTATGAGAGAAGAGAAGAGACCGAAGGGCTGATTCTTTTTCCTTTTTATATCTAATTCTAAGTAATGTAAAATATATTTTCTAAAACTAAATAATATATTTTCCTATTTTAAAATAAACTAAAGTTTAATAAAAAATTAATAAAGATCTTCGTTGCTTGCTTCATCATGCGCTGGGACCATGTCTTGATTCAAAGTTGGCGCCTAACTTGGAGATTCCAAGTTAGGCACCACTATGGCAGTGAGGCTTGGACGCTGCTCCCTTCATATGGCACCTAACTTGGGAAATTCCAAGTTAGGCGCCACCTTGGCTGAACGTTATTGTGGAGTTTGTGGTTCTGGCACCTAACTTGAGGAATTCCAAGTTAGGCGCCACCTTGACCATACCAAGTGTATACTATTTTATATCGTTGGAAAGCTTTAGAAGTTAGCTTTCCAATGCCACTGGAATTACATCAATTGGATTTCTGTAGCTCAAGTTATTTTCGTTGGAGTGCAAGGAGATCAGAGTTGACAGCATCATTCACTTTCTTCTCTTTTTCTATAGAAACTCCATCAAATTCATCCGAATGCTACCTGAAATAAACAAAATTACACACAACTCAAAGTAGCATCTATAGTGGCTAAAAGATATTTAAATCTTGATTAAACTTAACAATTCGAATGCAAATTCACCAGGAAAAGATAGAAAAGATGCTCACGCATCAGCTAGCAACTCCAGCAACCATTCAAGATCCAAATTAGTACCTGAATTTAGGTGCTACATACCACATGACACATGATGAGCAGAATTTGATGGAGAAACAGGAGTATGAAGGAGATGAGCAAGTTGTGATAGGCAATGGAACATGTTTGCAAATCAATTTTTTTTTTGTAATTCGTGTTTTAAGTCTAATTTGAGCTCTAGGTTATTCTTGATGAGAAAATTGTTACATGTACCTGCCATCACTAAGAGTTTGATGAGTGTATATCAATTTTGTTGTGATAACAAAGTATTATTTGAATTCCATGCTGATAAATGTTATATCAAATCATAGGAAAACATGGCAGTTATTCTTCAAGAAAATGTGGATACGGAATTGTATAAATTTGTCAAGTTCATCACTGCACACACACCAGCACCTGCACATGCACATGCACATACACATACACCAGCAGCCTATGCTTTTTCATTAAAAAGCTTGAATTAGTTTCTTCTTTGGCATCTAGATTAGGGCAACCAAGTAAAAGTGTCATGTCTAAATTTCTTAACATTTGTAATCTCTCTTTTACAATTGATAAACTAGAATATCCAGGTTGTTGTATTGGTAAATCACACCAATTATCCTTTCCTATCTCACAAACAATGTACATAAAGCCTTTAGAACTTGTATACACAGATATTTGGGGCTCAGCACCCATATCTGACAATAATAAAAATTAGTACTTTGTGAATTTTATTGATGCATTCTCAAAGTTTACTTAGATATATCTTCTTGAATCTAGAGCTCAATTGAAATCAATCTTTAATCGCTTGCAACAAATTATTGAGTTGTAATTAAACACAAAATTAAATATGGTACAAAGTGACAATACTGCTGAATATATTAGTTTATCGAAGATTTTTCAGAAAAGAGGCATTTGTCATAGGTTCTCTTGTCCGCATGTGCATAAGCGAAATGGCTCAGCAGAAAGGAAACACGGGCATGTAGTTGAAATAGAGCTAACGTTGCTGGCTGGAGCTTCAATGCCTACCAAGTTTCAAGGAGAAGCTTTTACAACAGTTGCCAAGTTAATCAATATGCTACCTACACCAGTTTTGAATGGACAATCACCTACAGAGAAGTTGTTTGGGAAGAGACCTTCCTATGAGAATCTAAGAGTGTTCGGGTGCTTATGCTTTCCTCACCAAAGACCCTTCAACAAGCTCAACAAGCACAAGTTGGATTTCAAATCATCACCCTGTACATTTGTTGGCTATGGAACAACTCAGAAAGGATACAAATGCCTCACTCAGCAAAGAAAAATTATTACAACTCCAAATGTAATTTTCTTTGAAGACAGATTCCCTTTTAAAGAAGCAGCTAAGGACGGATAGCAATTTCAATGATTCCTAAAATTTCCTTAGTCAATAATAAAGATAGACAGCAGCAGTAACAAACTAATTTAGCCTCAAGACAGTAGCATCAGCAACTAATACCAACAAAGTAGTATAGTTCAACCTTAAATGGTTCAGCCTCAAGACAGCAACAGCATCAATTAACCTAGGAAAATGAAGGTAGACAACAACAACATTCTATTTCAATCTCAAGACAACAGCAACAACAACTAGTATCAACTAATCAATAGCAATAGTATACTTCAGTCTCAAGACAGAAACATCAACAATTGACCCAAACAAATGAAAGTAGACAGCAACAACAATATCCTAATTTAGTATCAAGACAACAGTAACAAAAACTAGTACCAACAAAGCAGTAACAACAATTAGCACAAACAAGTGAAGGTAGACAGCAGTAGCAGTATAGTTCATATCAAGTTCAATAGTTCTAGTAATTCAAAGAATTTCCTCAATCAATAATAGCAGACAACAGCAACAATTAGCACAAGCAGAACAACAGCATGGTTTAGTATCAAGTTCAGCAATCGCAATGATTCCAAGAACTCTCAATCAATAATAAAAATAGACAGCAATATCAACAATTAGCACTAGAAAATTTGTATCAGCAGTATTTGAATTCCACAATTTCCTTAATCAATATTGCCAGACAATAACAATAATTAGCACAAGCAGAACATTAGCATGTTTCAATATCAAGATCAGCAATTCCAACAATTCCAAGAATTTCCCCAATCAATAGTGTAGATAGACTGCAACAGCAACAATTAGCACTAGCAAATCAACAGCAGCAGTATTTGAGTTCCACAATTTCATTGATCATTAATAAAGAGAGACAGCAGCAACAACAATTACAATTAGTGACAGGCACCACAAACAACATTCAGAACATACAACATCTGTTAGATAATACTCAAAGCAGCAAATACATAATTGAATAATCAATTAAAATAGTAACACCTCAACAAAAACCACCAGTAGCATCAACAACCCCTGTTTCAATACCTATAAATGACATAGAAATTGTCTTACCACTTGATGAAGAAGCACTTACAACAGCAGCAACAGTGAATGGAGACTCCATGATCACCAGAAGCAAGGCTGGTATCTTCAAAACAAGAGTATTTTTAGCTAGTGTGGAGCCAAGAAATGTACAGCAAGCATTGCAATCCCCAGAATGGAAAGCAACTATGGATCTGGAGTATGAAGGACTGATGAAGAATAAAACCTAGGAACTAGTCAATCTTTTCCCAAATAGAGAAGCAATAGGAAGCAGGTGAGTGATCAGAATTAAATACATTCTGATGGTTTATTGCAAAAATACAAGGCAAGACTGGTGGCATAAGGGTACTCGGAAAGGCCAGGTTTTGACTTCACTGAGACATACAGTCCAGTTGTCAAACCCACTTCAATCAGGCTACTTCTATCAATTGCTCTGGCTACGTCATGGATAATTAGGCAATTGGATGTAAACAATACCTTCCTACATAGAGATTTAATGGAAGAAGTATATATGAAGCATGATGAATGAATTTTTGATGGTGTAGAATTTCACAAATGAAATCTCGTTGCAAGTATAGTGTCTAAACCAACAAATAATCCTCTCATGCAAAAATTTGGTTGTCACAAGTAATAAACCCCTATAAAAATAACCGAAGTATTCAAACCTCGGGTCGTTCTCCCTAGGAATTGCAATAGAGTGTTCTTGTTATTGGTTATGAGTTGTATATTTTGGGGTTTTGGATAAGAAACAAGAAAAGTAAATGGCAATGAAAATTAAATGGTAAAAAGAGGTCTTGACAAGGTTTGGTGGTCAAGGATCTCTATCCTTATCACTAACCACAACATCATAATTGCAAGGATCAATCCTATTAAGTCATCCTCTAACAAGTAAAGAAAAGTCAAATGAGCTACACCAATCCAAGTCCATAAGTCCTAGCCACTCACTAATTGAATTAATGAGAGCTAGAGTCAATGACTACCAATTATCATCAATCACTTGGACATTAGTGACTCAAGAATTCCTAAGTTACCTTCCCAAGCCAAGAAATAAAATTCTACTCTAACATCCTTCCAAGCATTTTGTCAAACACTTGGAAGGAATAAAAGGAAAGTAAAATCAAATTACAAGAAAAGTAAATCTACACTACTCAATTGCAAGGAATTAAACAACAACAAAGCAATTCAACAATAAAGGAATATGAATCATAAATTGTATTAAAAGAAAAATAGAGGAAACAAAAGTGCATCAACATAAAAGTAGAGAATTACAAGAATTAAATACTAAACTAGAGAGAGAGAAAGAGAAGGTAGAAGAACAAGAATTACAAAAGGAAAAATAAATCAAAGCATGAAATTAACCTAGATCTAGAGAAGAATTAACCTAATCCTAATCCTAATTCTAGAGAGAAGAGAGAGCTTCTCTCTCTAGAAACTACCTCCTCCTAAAACTAGAAACTAAAAGTGAGTAAAAGATGTGAACCCCTTCAATCCTTGGTCCTTTTAACCTTTTCCTGCCAAAATTCAGCTCCAAACTGGGCCAAGGGCACTTCTGAATTTGCTAGGCACGATTTCACTTAAAAATCACGTGCCAACACCGATGCGTACGCGTACAGCACGCGTACGCGTCTCTGGAGTTTTTATGATCCACGCGTGCGCATCCATTGCGCGTGCACGTCGATGAGTGCCTCCCAAATCTTTGGCTTTCCATGATTTCTCCACTTTGCATGCTTTTCTCTTCATTCCTTTGATCCATTCCTAACCTTTTCAACCTGAAATTGCCAACAAACACATCAAGGCATCTAGTGGAATCAAAGGTGAATCAAAATTAGCAATTAAGGGCCTAAAAAGCATGTTTTCACACTTAAGCACAAATTCGGAGACAAACATGAAACCATGCTATTTCATTGAATAAATGTAGGTAAAGGGTCATAAAATCCCCTAAATTAAGCACAAGATAAACCATAAAAATGGGGTTTATCAAAGCAGCCTAAAGGATGAAAAAGGTGACTCATTGATAGTTTGCAAACTAACCAAGACACTCTATAGGTTGAAGCAAGCTCCCAGAGAGTGGTATCACAAACTGGCCAATGGATTAGCAGAATTGGATTCAAAGCAACAAAATTAGATGTGTCAGTATTTTTAAGAAAGATGAATGGAGTGAAAACTTTTGTGTTGATGTATGTAGATGATATAATCATCACAGGAAAGTCTGAGGTGCATATAAAAAAAGTAATTGAAAGGCTGAATGCAAGGTTTGCACTCAACGACATGGGTGACCTTAGCTTCATATTTTCTTGGTATTCAAGTAGCAAAAACAAGTGATGGAGGGTTGCTTCTGTCTTAATAGAAGTACATTAATGAAGTACTAAAGAAAGCAAATATGGAAGGATGCTCAAGTTGTCATACTCCTCTACCATCAATAGTGAAACTATCAGCTTTTGGTGGTTCTAACTTCAATGATCCTCAGCTCTATAGGTCAATAATTGGTAGCCTGCAATATTTGACTATGACAAGACTTGAGATTTCATATAGTGTACACAAAATATCACAATTTGTATAAGCTCCTTTAGATGTTCTCTAAAAAATGGTAAAGAGAATACTCAGGTACCTCAAAGGCACAACAAACCATGGTCTGCTCTTGAAGAAAGCTAATTCCATGGAAATCACTGTATACAGTGACTCAGATTTGGATGGCAACCCTGGTGATAGAAAATCTACAAGTGGGTATTGTGTGTTTCTTGGTTCAAATTTGGTTTTATAGGCTTCAAGGAAGCAAACAGCATTGACAATGTCAAGCACAGAAGCTGAATACAGGAGTATGGTAGGTCTAGTAGCTGAGCTAATTTGGGTGAAGAACCTAATGATTGATTTGCAGTTTCCACCAAAAGAGGCACATATGGTCTACTATGACAACTTGAACGCAGTTTTACTGGCTGCCAACCCAATCTTACACTCTAAATCAAAGAACTTTGAGATAGATTTTCATTTTGTTAGAGATCATGTGAATAACAAAGACGTTAAGGTGAGTCACATTCCAGAGACTATGCAAGTAGTTGACATTCTAACAAAGGTAGTGTCCTCTGATAATTTTCTCAGCTTTATAACTAAACTGAGCATTGAGGATCTAGACAGTGCAAATGGAGAATCAAGGAACAATGAAGAAAATGGGTCAAGGAACAATGACAGTAACTACAGAGCAAAGAGAAGAACTCAAGAGAGAAGACTGCTAATTTCATGATTGTTGACTGCTATAGCTTATTGTTGATTGCTATAGTCTTTAATTGCCTAAGAAAAAAAAGAGATAGAACAGTTAATTGCCTAAGAAAAAGAAGAAAGCAGAGATGATAATAGGACTTTAAGAAGAAAAAGACAATAAAGATGATGATAGGAGTGTAGTTCTCAAGTTAAGTGTCTTAAAGCCCAAGTAACTAAAGCAGCAGTTAGTTTTACCGTTAGTTTTATCTTTCTATTTTTAAGTCTGTTAAGAGTTAATTGCAGCACTCTCTGTTTATAATTTGTTAGAATTAGTTAGCTGTTAAAATCTTCTAAAATAAAGACTCTAGAACTAATCTATATCTATAAAAGGTTCATTCTCTCATTGTCATTGTTGCTGTTCAATCACAAACTAAATCACTCACTATAGATTTAGTTTCTCTTCTCTTCTTCTTCCTCTACTCTTCTTCTTCATCTACTCTTTTTTTTTGAACTTTCATCACCTAAGTTCATATATGATACCTTTTAATAAATTAGTTATTAGATATATATTTGATACAAATCGAAAATTTTTAGGATAAAATTGAAATAAAATAAAATTTAAGAGTATTTTTAAAACTTTTAACAAATTTTAAAAATAAAAAAATATATTTTACCCTTAAAAAAATGAAAAAAGTGTTGAATTTTTTTAAAAGATGCCAATTTTTTTTTTAAATGAATCGTCAAGCTAAGATAGTCTATTGAACCAATTATTTTTCAAATTAATTAGGTCAAGTCTGCTTAACGTCTAGTTTTTATAAATATAATTTTAGAGACCAAAGTCTGCTATTTAAACTGAATAAATAGTTTAGCCCGATGGATTCGCTACCTTGGTACTATTTCTTTAATTTGGCAAATATCTTGGATTAACTTAGTTATCGTTGTAGTTCGTAGTATAATACTAGCATGTGTAAGGCGTATATATACACGCTACGTACGAATGCAGAATAATAAATTCATATATTAAGGATGCATGATTGCATGATGTTTAATATTAATTTATATTTGGTGAAAGATTTATAATGCTTAAATAATTCCATTTGTACATAATTTATTGATTTAGCAGAATACTGTCATAAAACGACAGACATGCTCATTCTCAATTGATAATAATGAAGTTTAGATCCGAATAAGTAGGGTCACGCACTCTAATGTAGCTTGTTGTATCAATTAACAAAATTATGATTATTTGAGATAGAAATTAAAAACATATAAAACTGAAGAAAAAGGACACAATTGGACTGTGGAGCGTTGACCTCATACTCCTAGCTAGCATGTTCAAGTTGCATGCAGTGAATCTTTTCTAACATATTCTTAAATATAATTAATTACTAGCAAGTAATACAAAAACACCTACATTTTTTATATAAATTTATTTTCTTTTTGAAATTTGTGCTATCACACAATGGTGAGTAGGCTTGGTTTTTACAACAATATAAAATAAGTAACAACGTAGCTAATTATTTTAGCATTTTCATTTTTATGAGAATGAATTAATAGTGATAGGATAAAATATATTTTTTATTTTGATAATTGTAGAGTTAAAGTAGTCTTTTATAATATTTTTTTAGGTAACATCGACTCTATAAAAATCGCTGCAATCTAATAACATGATACAAAATTACATTAATTTTTAAAGTCGTTATAACACATTTTGCGAAAATTAAAAACCGCTATTAAAAAAAAAAAAAAAAGAGCTGCAATTTAGCAATCTTTTTGTAATGTTCTTGGTGAGCGAACGTATAAATATATAATCATTTATGTATCTTATCCTATATTTTTGGGGTAAATATTTTTATAATAATATTAGACTAAGTCTTATAGGGATAAGTATTGTTTTGTTCTCTAACGTTGAAGGTTAGAATCGAAACCATCTCCAACATAATTTGTGATTTAGAATCATCCTTAACTTTTTTTTTTCGTATTAAAATCGACATTTTAATAAAATTTTTAATTTTATTCCTAAAATAGCCCTATTTTAATAAAAAAATTATAAATTTAAAAAACAAAAATAAAAGAATGCGTTTTGGGAGGAGGGGAAGGAAACGCGTTTGGGGGGGGGAGGAGGAGGAAACGCGAAGGGGGAGGGGAAAGGGGAAAGGGGAAAGGGGAGGGGAAGGGGGGAGGGGACGGCGCCGGCTAGCGCCGACAAAGTTTGGAGCTGCCGTCGCCGTCGCCGTCGCCAAAAGAAAGAAGAAAGGAGAGGGGCTGCGACGGGGGAGAAGAGAAGAGGGGAAAGAGAGAGGGAGCGCTGGTAGAGGGGAGGACCGTTCATGCATGCTTCTGCCGCCGTGGAGTGCGTCGCTAGGAAGAGAAGCCCGATGCGAGGAGGGCGGCACGCAAAGGAGAAAGAGAGGGATCCGAGGCTGAGCTGGTCCGGTCCGCGCACGCTCCGTCACCGGTCCGCGGGTGATGGGTGGCCGAGGAGAGAGAGGGATCCAAGGGTGGAGTGCGTTGCCGGTCCTCGCACGCTCCGTCACCGCTGCTGGTGATGGGTGGTCAAGCGCCGATGGTTCTGCATCTGCTTCTTCTGAATCTGCTTCTTCTTCTGCTTCGCTTCTGCATTTGCTTCTGCTTGAGTTTTTGCATCTGCTTCTGTGACTGCTTCTGCTTCTGCTTCTGTGACTGCCTCTGCTTCTGATTTTGATTTGTTGTTTTCTGATTTTATTGTTGTTGTGTGTTAATTTGGTTGTTGAATTTGTGTTGATTTGTTGAATTTCTGATTCCTAGATTTGTTGAATTTATGTTGATTTTATCAATGTTATTTTTTTTGTGGTGGAGGTAATGGTGCTGCTGCTGGTGGTGGAGGTAAAGGTGTTGGTGGTGGTGAAGGTAAAGGTGCTGATGGTAGTGAAGGACATTTTTGTCCAAAAAAAATTAAAATGACGATTTTAATACGAAAAAAAAAAGTTAAGGATGATTTTAAATCACAAATTACGTTGGAGACGGTTTCGATTCTGACCCTCAACGTTAGGGACCAAAACAATACTTATCCCAAGTCTTATATTATTATTATTCATGTCTGTAGAGAGTAATGTAAATCATGTAGAGTGAGTTAGTAATTATGAATTTTATTTAGCAAATGATTTAACGATTACCACTAAAGTCATTCTATTTAGTCATTAAATTAAAAATTAACGACTGATTTACTGTCATCACCATAGTTTAGTTGTCGTGATTCTAGTTCTCAATTATCTGAATAGTTCGCAAAGGTAAGAAATGAAGAAATAGTTGAGAAATTGCAAGAGAAAAATAATGCTTTGACAACTAAATTGGAGAAGTAGAAAATGAACTCAATAACCAATTGCTACGATGAAAAAGCTGAATTTTGAGATTTTGATTCTTCAATTATGGGATGAAGAAACAAATGAAAGCGAGGATGACCAATGATGGTGAGCAATCTTCCAAAGAGTGATGATAATTATATATTCATAGTAGTATGATTAGTTAGTAATTGAAAAAATTCAGGAAATCAACTACAACATAAGCCAAACTCAAGCCAATCTTTATATTTTTATTTTAAAATTTAAAAAATTAGAGTAGTAAAAAGTTATTTTTTTTTATAACAGATTTCCTATTTTTTAATTAGTTAGCTCTAATTAATTACCTCCTAGTTAATTCTCTAGCAGAACCCGTTAATAATTAAGACATTTGGATGATTAAGTAATTGGTTATATAAACATTACTTTTGCTTATTAGTTATATGGAAATTGTGAAATGTTATTTGGTTTTTATATGAAAAAATAGGTCTATTTTTTTTTATTTTTATATTTTGTTCATTTACAATTATATTTAAAAATCAAGTTTTATTCCTGCTACATGTGAAATATAGTAAAAATTTATATTTAAAAAAGCAGTAATAACTAATTTAGTGATCAATACTAACAACCTATTTAGCAACAAAAAATACAGCGACCAAATTAGTAACTATTGAAATTATATATGTTAAATTGTTACTAATAATCTATTTATCTAACAATTGACTTTTAGCGACCGATTTAAAAACTAAAATTTTGATAGTCATTTAGTGACTGATATAATTTGGCATGGGTTTGGTGGCTCTTTGTTAAAAATTAATTGTTAAAATCGGTCCTTAAAGGCTAATGACCGAAATTAGTCGTTAAATATAATTTAGCGACCAAAGTTCTGGTATCCATTCAAATAAGTTGTTATTATTTGATTATTTTTTGTAGTGCAATAATTAAATTTGTTTACAACTAATATAATAAATCTTATGAGATATAAAATATGTATTTCAAATTATTGACTAATTTTTTATATACATATTACATATCATCGCATAATAATTTTGTTGAAAATATTATTTACCTATATTATTTGTTAGTGGTTGATGTTTCATTAATGGATATATAATTTGTTTCCCATGGGTAGGATTATAAAGGGGAGAGAATTAATATACCTGCAGAACCTAACATTATCAAGAACCTCGTGATGATTAATTAAAAAGTAATGTAAATTTTGCTTTCACTGATTAGCTTTTGTTGATCTGGATCACGTTCCATGCATGCATGGAAGGCCACACGGTCATGCACGTGTGAGGAATGAAAAGGGTCCTATTTACCAACTCAAAAGCATTCTTTCCTCTCCCCCAAATTAAAGTGGAAAAGAAATAAGGTTGTAGCCTAATAATGGTTTTAACATTTTTTTTTTTTGTAATAAGATATTGCCGAGGTGTAAAGAGATGGATTGCATTTGTTATTATTATAATTTTATTGAAACTATTGTTACTTCCCTATAATGTAAGTTTTTTTTAAAAAGAAAGTTAGTTTTATATTAAATAAATATTTATAAGTTGGTTTTTAAAAGCTTCATTACTTCATTAGTATATTTTAAATTTATAAGTTTTATATATCTAGATATTCATTTTAGTTTGGGTAAATTTTTATATATAATTTATGGAGATAATCCATTTAATTTAGGTATTTAAGCTGACATGAGATTTTATTATTCTATAATTATGACTGGATTAACCGCCAATATTTAATCATATTTTTTAATTCTCTTCATCTCTTGGCTAGTTTTGGAGTTGAGTCAGTTATTCTAATATTTTTTCAGACTGTTTGTGAATTAAATATAAAAATTATTTAAACTAACAAAAATTTCTTGTAATAAAGTTAAGTTGCTCTACGGATTGAATTTCAAAATTTTGTTAAGGCATTTACTGCTAGACATGTATAAGGAGTAATCTTTTTTTTTATATATACTGTAGAGAACTATTAATTTAAAAGAACAATATATACTGATCATAATTATAATTTTGACTATTTTATTATCGTTTTGAAAGAAAAAATAAAAATAAATTCATAGGAGAAGAAACCTAGCTCCATGATTCCCGATTGAACAGAAAAATATTTGAAATTATTATGATGTGTTGTGTGTTTTTGAGAGACACGTGATCTGGACCATTGGATCTGTTTTATTTGGTTTTATTTTCTTTACGCATAGACAGCACAACACATATGAATCCATAGAAATCCAAGTCACAGATCACTGTCATGTCATACACACATGCTCCGATAATTTTCTCTATGTGTGTGTTCTTCACTAATAAAACATTGATCTTGTTACGAATTTATTACATTATAAATTTTATAGGTTAATGGGTTTATTGGAATACTAATAAGGAGTCAATTAAGGTAATTAAATTTGGAGAAAGAGCAGTGCTTTTTTTCTATATTTGTTCTTTGATTATTTCGGACTTAGGAGTGGAAATGAGTTGAATAAAATAGAGTTTAGATCTAACTCTAATTCTATATGTGAGTTGAGAATATTTTAACTTTAATCTTATCTATTTTTAATTTGTGGGTATTTAACTCTACATGTAAATTACAAAAAAGATGTAATATTATTATATAATTTGATGATAATTTAAAATAAAATTAATTTTTATGTAAAAAAATATATTAAATTATTAATTAATAATCTTCTTTTAGTAGCTAAGAATTTTTTGCAGGTTATTGGTTCAACATATCCACTTAAAACATATTTATATATATATATATATATATTACGAACAATAATAAAAAAATTGAAATACTTATAATTTTTGTTGAGTGAAATAAAAAATGAAATTAGGAATAAACTTTTATTATTTTTTATCTATTTCAAATAATCTGAATTACTCATTTTTCTTGTATCAATCTCGTACATCTACATCTTTTTATAATAAACATTGTTTTAACATGCATCAATATTTTTTTAAAAACTAAATATGCATTTTTCTGTTAATTTAAAAATAATCTAAATACATCAGCTATAGTTATACCAGCAATTGTTAAAAACTGTCACCAACTCTAATTCTTACACCTTAAGAAAACAATAATTTTCAAATGATTGTGTTTTGCAACGATTTATAACCGCCACAAAATTATAAAACAACAGCTGCTATTTGGCGGCCCTTTGTTTGCCTCTCCTCTCTTTTCTCCCTGCAGAGCGCATGGACAATTAATATATGGTCTCTATATATATAATGAATTTGGATCCTTTAAAGTGAAAAAATTAGTAAAGTAATAAAGTAAAAAATTAATTACTATTAAATTTTGCTAAAAAACTAATTTGAAGTATGGCCAATTATAACCAACTACTTAAAAAATACGCTAGTTACATAAAAAAAAATAAAACAACTCCTCTCTACCCTTATTTTCTGAAATTTTAAAATTAAAAACAAAGAAGAGTTAACTGAGTTAACTTATGTTATAGTTAATTTCTTAGAATTTCTCATTACAATTGATTTTATAATTTTTATAAAATATGTGCTCTAATATCTTAATTTGAGAATAATTAATTTCTAATTTTACCATTTTACTAACTTCTCGTTTTAAAAGAATTTGATCCATATATAATAACTCAAGGTTTTCCTATATAAAGCTCCATCAAACAAAAGGTGGGTGTTTGATATGTCATATTAACTATGATAGGATTTTATACAGTATGACTTTGATTGTTATTTAGTATAGACTCTACAGTTAATACATTGTGTCAATTTATCCATGATATAACCCCATTAAACACCAAAACATTGCTAACGTTATTAAGTAAGGGGAAACGTATTTAATTGTTTTTCTAATTACATAAAAGGATATTGTGACTTTGTTTTTATATTTTACTAATTAGATTTTTTAATAAATGATATTGTTAATAAATGAATTTCAATATAAATTAATAGTTACATAAAAAAAATTAAAGCTTGTCAAACGATAACTTTTTAAAAATACTTGCATTATATGTTATTATGATTTTTTAATGAAATAATTAATAAAATTTAGAATATTTTATGATAATTTATTTCTACAATGCGTAGTAAATGAATTGAACAATTTAAATATTTTATAACAACATTCATTTAGATATGTTTAAATAAATTTTATAAAAAATAATTATTTCTGTTAATGTAGGAAAATATATTTGGTTATCACTTATCAGTGTAAACTTTTTTACATTGAAAATATTTTTTAAAATATTTAAATAAATATTATTTAACATAAAAAAATTTATTATATAATAACAGTTTTTAGTTTGATTAAAATACTTGGTATTTTTTGTTAATTTTATTAATTATTGTTATTTTTTCCGTTAGATTTTTTACTTTAAAATAGAATTACATGCATAATAATTACATAATATAATATACTATACAATGACATGCCAAATATTGTATATTGTTAATTTTTTATTAGATTATATATAAAGAAATATGACGCCTAAAATATATATATATATTTTTTTAAAGAATGAAACTAGAACAAACAACAACTTACTTGTATTAACTTCATATTGTCCCGGAAATTTGGGGACTTAACCTAATACTTGTTCATTTCTTTATATTTTCAGAAAAACAGGGCTAAGCTAGCCAGTATCGGTAAATAAAAAAAAAAATTTAAATGGTGTTGACAATTATTTTAAAAGATAACGAGACCTTTAAAAAAAAATTATTTTTGGTGTTTAATTTTTATTTTTGTGAGACTGATTAAATTAATTTCTCTGTTAATATTTTTTTTTTGTATTAATAGAATAAATTTACATGACATATTAAACTGTTAATTTATTCGTTAAAAACCAACTAGAATTGACAGATTCTTTTTTGTTAAGAGTCTCGTTATTATCTGATCTTTTGGGGATAAGGACAGTTTAATTAGTTTTTTTATTATTTTTTTTCAAATACTTTGATTAAATTTATTATCTAAAACTGAGAAATATTAGTTATTTTTAAATTATTTTTATTTATAAAAATTAAATAAAAGATATATTAGTAATTAATATATTATATAAATATGTTTTAGAGAGAAATCATTGAAAAAGGAGTTAATTAATCTTATAAAATTAAATATAAAAAATCAAAAAGAATATTTTTTTAATTAAAAATTTCATAATCTTTTAAAAAAATTATCAAAGATCAAAATAGATATCCACCCATAAAAATATTATGATGAGAAGAATCAAAGCCCTGCTTATTTTATTATTATTATTATTAATATTATTGAGAAGAAAACATGTTTGTCTATTATGATAGAAACGTTCCAGCGATATAATAGTAAAATATTAGTGTGACTAGCTATCCGTTCATCGGTATTGATTACTTTATTGTCACACCAAAAAATAGCTTTCCTTATTCAAGTGGCAACAAATAAAGGTCTTGTATTCACATGAAATTATTAATTATATTCCTTGCATTCCATCATCACCACCATGCATATTCAAAACACATATATGTTTTTATTCATCACCTCATCACTCACATATGCATAAAGAGAAGAGAGAGAAGAAGGAGTAATAGATAGAAGGAGTAATAGATAGAAGAAGCTAGATGTTCTAATTAAATTTCATTTGAAGATCCATCTAGGGTTTCTACTACTTCTTGGTATATCTCTTGTTAAGTGTCAAAGCATGGAGGAGGATGAACAATTATTATTAGGTTTTAAGTAGTGGATTTGGTTCCATTAATTGACCTCTAGGGTCAAAAAAGTCAACCCCATTTCTTTCTTTGTTTTTTCCCTTATTAGTCTCCAATTAAGTATGGAAGAAAGCCATGGATCCCAATGTTCCAAGACAAGCCCTTCAAACCTTGAGGAGGAAGAAGAAGAAGAAGAAGAAGAAGACGACGAATGCGAAAACAAGAAGAATAATGGAGGAGGAGGAGGAGGGTGTTCAAGCAATAGCACAGTGGAAGAGAATAGTAATAATAATAATGATAAGAAGAAAATAAGGCCTTATGTTAGATCCAAGTTTCCAAGGCTTCGTTGGACACCTGATCTTCACCTTAGATTTCTTCATGCTGTTCAAAGACTTGGAGGTCAAGAGAGTAAGTTCCATATATATATTATTCTTAATTGGATTATTTCAATTTTTGCTATATTATTATTTATATTTATTATTATCTTTCTTGGGAATAGGAGCAACCCCAAAACTGGTTCTTCAATTGATGAACATCAAAGGATTAAGTATTGCCCATGTCAAGAGTCATTTACAGGTAATTAATTAATTAACATAGATAAGTTTGGTATACCCTCGTGATTTTTCTCTTTATATTTAGTTTTGAATTTTGATTTATTATTACAAATAATAGGTTATTTTAATCTATATATATTCTTAGCATATCCTAACTCATTAGCCTGATTTAATAATTCGTTGCTTATTTTCTTTTCTTTTTTTCTCAGATGTTTAGAAGCAAAAAATTGGATGAACCAAATCATCAAGGTACAAAATGTTTGTTTCCCGGCCCCGTGCATATTCATAAACTTATAAATGCATGTTAGTATTATTTATTAGGGTTTCCAATTAATTGCAATTAGTCCTAATTGTATGTATCACAGTGTTGGCCAATCATCATAGTAGTCGTCTTATGGATACTGGAGACAGAAATATATATAATCTTAGCCAACTTCCAATGCTTCAAGGGTATAACCCAAGCACAATTTCATCCCACAGGTACACATGTATAATCTAGATCATAGTTATATTTAGGTTTAATTACTTTATTAGTCTCTATAATTTTAAATTTATAATTAAATTTTTATATATTTTTTTAATTTAATTTTTATATTACTTTTAATAATTTTATAATTAGATCATTTTCATATTAAAAATATTAAAATTAATAAAATATTTCTTCTAAAAAATATATAATCAAAGATCTAATTAAATTCTTAATTGGTATTATGTTTAATTTGTAAAAAAATATTCTATTAACTTTAACATTTTTTACGTTGACAAAAATTTAATTATAAACTAAAAGTAGTGTAAAGATTTAATTAAAAAATACAAAAAATTAATTATAAATTTAGTGAAATTACAGATATTAATAAAATAATTAAATCTTATATATATATATATGATTAGTTCCTTATCTTTTTTACTTATGTTAAGTACATGTTAAAGCTGTATTTATTAGTAAGTATTTGAAGTAAAAATATAAATACATTGATAGAAAAATTAAGGTAGGTTTGTTTTGTGTTTTTATTTTTTATTTTTAGTATATTCTGTTTTGATAGAAATCAAAATATTATAAGTACATTTGGTTTGTATTTTTATTTTTTGTTTTTATTTTTAGTATTTTTTATTTTTAATTCTGCTTTTTTCTTTTTGCTTTATAAAATTATAAAAAAAAGAAATAACTGAAAATAAAAAAAATATAAATATAAATCAAATACACTCATATTATTTTTATTTTTTTCACAAAATTATAAAAACAAAAAATATGAAAACAAAAGAAAAATAAAAACACAAACTAAATATACATATTTCTATTTTAGTTTTCAGCGAATTAAAAATAGGTCAAATTTTCTCCTAATAAATACTTTGAAATTTGGTCTTAATATTAATCAAACTAGTAATAAATTGTCTTTCCTTAATTTTTTACAGATTTGGATATGGGGATAATTCATTCACAAGTGCCTATGAAAAAATGGTGCATAGACCTTTCAATTGGGCTAATAGCATCTTCCGGGTTGGTTCTTCTTCCAATTTTATTGAGCAGCAACAACAACAACAACCAATAATAACAAGTAATAGTAGTTTTAAAATCCATGAACGAAGAAAAGATGATCATGAATTCCTCTCATTTGGTAGTAGTAGTGCACATGATCACTCCCTATGCACTAAAAGATTGAGCAATAATAATAATGTTGGTCTCACCCCATTATTATTATCATCACAAAATCCAAGAACACAAGACAATAATAACAATCATAACATCATCATGCCATTGAAAAGGAAGGCATCACCATCATCATCATCATCATTAGCTACTGAAAAAATTGATTTGGATCTTTCATTAAAATTGAACTCAAGGATAGATGGTGATGATGAAGAAAGAAGAGTGGAATTGGAGGATCATGATGATAATAACAAGAATAATGATGATGATAACAATCTATCATTATCTTTGTACCCTCCTATTCAATCATCAACCTCTAATAATCTTAGAAGCAATAAGTTGAAGGAAGCACAAGATTGTTGCAAGAAGCAAGGGAAAATGGCTAGTACCCTGGATCTGACTATATGAATGAGACAAAATTCTCAGTGAGATCTTGAGGTACTTGTCAGAATTTTAATTTATGCATTTTTATTATAACCAGATTCTTACATTAACTCATCATCTGACATAGTTGTATTTTTCTTGTTTGATTTGTGTTTAATTAATTATTATGTACTATCAATTACATGCATTAGATGAATAAATCATATATGTTATTATTAGTTATGAAATTATCTTTAGAAATATGTTTGGTTGGAGGTAAAAATAGAATAATCTTTTTTTTTTTTCCAGATAAGAGAATTTTTAAGGTGTAATATTATTATAGATAAAATGATAATTTCACCCAAGTTTTAATTTTCTAAATTGAACATATACCCATCTATATAAAAATTCATATGATGAGAAAACCCAGTGACACAAAAGACTGAAATTAGAGTAAAAATCCCAAATATATATAAAAGTTTGCCTTTTGCCTTTTTGGTGAAGCAGAAGCAAGATCAATAATGGATTTGGGGTAGATTTTCAATTTTTTTTTTGTTTTGCTAACTTCTATATGTTTTTATGGTAAAGTTAAAATCTATAGGTTACTAGTGCAACTAGAATCTACATGCTTAGCTGGTAGATCAAATGTTTCGAGTTTTATTCTCAATTTTCAATTCTCAAAAATAATCAAAACTATTTTAGAGATGTGTGTTTAAGCTGCGAAACATCAGATTTGATTCTGTAAGTAAATTATCAATGATGGCAAGCATATGTTTTTTACCATTTTATTGCTATTACTTTATTTGATGCATAAAAAATTATTACGTGTATACTAAAAATTAATGATTAAATTAGTTATCATATATATATTTATTTATGTTTAAATATATGTATTATTTAATAAATTTTAATGTATATTTTATATTTTAATATAAAATTTTCTTAAAAATGATCACAGTTAACATTTAATAAAAAAATTTAAAATTTAAAATTAACAAAAAGTTATGTTAATAAATTTAATATTAAACTTGTTTGATAATCTATTATAGTATTAGTTATTATAATATTGGTCTTAATATTATTTTCTAATATATATGTTATAAAATAATTAATTTAATAACTAATTTTTTATATATACACAATATGTTTAAAAAAAATAATAGAAAATAGTAGCTGGATAAGAACAGTTGAATATCACGTGCTTTGAAAAGTAATCGTCAAAGTTCAAAAGGGGTACTAAAAACAAGAGGATATGTATAATAATTGTTTTTTCCCCCTAGAAGTGCAATTTCGTTTCAACAAACTTCAGTTACATTTGATTTTATAATGAGGGGAAAATTGAAATAGGAGTAAATATTTTCATTTTATTTATTTATTTATTATTATTATTTATTAATTTTTACGACTACACATTCAGATTCATTATTATAACAGCATTATTTATCTTTAGAGTTATAATGTGTTTCTATTATATCACATTATTTTCTTTGGTATTGTATTCTTTGCTATTATATCAAATATCACATTAGGCGAAACCAGATACATATTGAGTTGATACATCTTTATACATGTATATGTTAGGGTGTGTTTATTTATACACGTATTGAACATTGAAAAAAGAGAATAGAGAGAAAAAATTATGTATGACGAGTGAGATATAGATATAAAAATTATATTTTCAGATATAGAATTGGTATATTTTGTGTTTTTTTATAGGAATTATACAAATATATTAATAAAAAATATAATTTTATTTTTTATTATTTTTTATAATTATATTTTTATTTTATTTTTTAAATTTTGTGTGAGAAATTAAAAAAATTAAAGTATAATTTTTTATAATTTATTCTATCTTAAATTTAATTATCATCAAATAAAATATAAAACACTTTTTTTGTGTCTTTTTTTTTCTTTTTAAAAACAAATACAACCTTAAGTACATTGAAGACACCAACATTCCAAATTAAAGAATAATAACGCTAGTCGAACTATATAGACACTGTTTTTTCAGATTGATCTCTTTTAATGTGAGAGAGTGAAAGTTTAATCACTTTTAAATTAAAATTTTAAAATTTATATGTGATAGATGTTATAAATTTAACAATAATTAACTTCTTATTTTTTCTCTTTACAAATTTTTTATTTTAGAATTTTTTTTTTCAATTTTTATGCAGTAACATTAATTGAGAAGAATTCAGCGTATAAATGTTTTTCCCTTAAAATTAAAATAAAAACTTTTTAATTAAAATGTAAAGTATATAATATTTTAACTAATTTCACATGTATTAATATTTCATAAATGTATAAATCACATGCTTCTATATATTTATTACGAGTAATGATAGGTAACAACCAATTTTTTTTAATCAATATGAGTAATTTTTTAATTATTTATTTATCTTATATTCTAAGTCTTAAATAATAAATATTTAATTTTAAATTATAAATTATAAATTTAAATACAGTTAATATTGGCTAACTAAAAGTTAGTTTAGTATATTTTTTCATTTATTATCATTCAGTTATGCGCTCCGCTTAAGACTACAAGTGAACCGAACTGAATTGAGTCAGAAGACCAAGTTCAAGTTCCACTCATAAAAATTAAACTCAATTCATTTATAATTGAGCCTATTTATAAAGCTCAAACTTAGACTTACCAAAAACTTACGAGTTGGCTCAAATAATAATATGATTCATAATTTTATATAAATAAAAATTTGTGTTTCTACAACCATAATTTATATCCTTTATCATAATCAGATATAAAAATACAAAATATTTATTAATATAAAAATTATAACAAGTAATATATATATAATCAAATTAATTTACGAACTAATTAATTGAGGTTATTAAAGTTTAAATTTAATTAATTTAATATATGAATTTAAATTTACTTAAGTTTAGCTTATAAGTTCATGAACGAACTCAGTTTATTAGATTAATTAATTCATGAATTGATTTCACTCACTTTTAAGACTAATTCCGTTTAAAGCCGATTATACATAGTTCCGCGGGAAGCCGATCGATTGTAGATAGCTTCAATAATCTAATGAAATATATATACAGAGTGAAACAGGCAATTTAATTAATTATACTTTACCTGTGAAGACAAGATATTTTTCCTTTTAGAAAATTAAATTGCAAGTTGCATTGGGGCTACGTAGTATAATTTTTTGGGAAATTACGAACAGATAAATAAATAATTAATTGAAGGATTTGAAGCTGCTCACTTGCATATATTCTCGACCTGATTTATAAGCTAATTAATCCTTCCTAACTTCTTAACACGATTTCTTGCAGAATTTATACAAAACATGTTCACATGAGAAATGAAATATATATAATCATGTTAGTCGTATATTGAAATTAATATTAAAATTAGTTATTAATATAAAATTATATTAAAATATTAAATATATAATAAAAAATTAAATTATATATATTTATATATAAATATATATTGATTAATTTTAATGATTAATTTTTATATACAAATAATATTTTTATTGTATATATATATTGGAAAAACCAATTGTTTGATTAATCTTCCATACGCAAGAGTTTATATTTATAAAGTTTCAGACTAGATAAAAATATAAAGATTTAATGTACAAATGTATATAATAATATAAATTAAAATTAATGTAGTAAATACTTTTAATGGTAATAATAACATGTAGGAATAAAAGTATTTAATGCCATTTTTATAGATGATACCCTTTTTTTTTTAATTGAAACAGTCAATAAAGATTAATTCCATATTCCATCGCAGATAAGGATTTGGCATTGGTTAATGGGTTATTACATGCACAATGTAAAATTTGAATTTTAAATACTTATTTAAATAGATGAGTGAATTAACTACTCTATCAGTACAAGTTGTTTGATAAACACTATATATATAATAGATCGAAGATAACACATCTCAAAATTATTATCTGTACTCGGTTGATCTAATCCGATCTGATATGAATCTAATTATAAAAGAAGTAAAAAAAATTTTCTTTTTTATTTCAATCTCAAAATGAAGAGTGTTAGGGACCAGTAACTTTTGGTATTTGTAGTCATCAAATAGTCATTAATGATAGTTTTAATAGTGTGAGATTGGTGTGAGATTTCATCCAATAACTCACTTTTTTTTGCTGATTACATGCTGGTCAGAATTTAACAAAATTACTGGCCCTAGCCTTTTACTAAAAAACATAATAAGTAACTATAATTGAACAATGCGAGAGTAATAAAAATTATATTAAAAGAGCATTCTGATACATAAATATTCTGTATTAACACATTTCAAAAAAACTAAAAATCAATCACACACACCTGATAATTACATCAATTTCATAATTTGAACCCATAATTTCAAAGTTGCACGAAAACAATTCAATTATTGCTACAAAACTTCCATCTGGTAACAATATAAAGTTACATTATCATAGAATAATTTACCTAAAGCATAAGTTTACAAAGTTTACGATGTCAATAAATTCCTCAGCATAGCTACTATTCATCCTAGTCCATGAATCAACCTCTTGAGCATGATCAGCCATATGCTCAACATAATTATAATCATGACGATGATGATGAGTTGCAGCCACAACAAGTTCATCTTCAAGTAGAAATGAAAGATTAGGATTTTCATCTGTCCTCAGCACATTATTTGCTTGAAAGAAAATTTCACAGAGTTCATTGGCATCAGGTTCATCGCCAAAGACATTTGAAATCTTAATCTTCAGATCCTTATTATTACAAGACATTTGGAGATTTAAAAAAAATTATATATAGATAATAATCTGCAAGAGTTTTGAGAATGTTATTCTCAAAGATATGAAGAAGTTGCAAACCTAAACGAGAGTTGAACATGTGAATCCATAAGACATAGACATAGGTACCTTTTTATAGTGGTTTATATTTTATAATAAATGGTAAGTGTAGGCATACACCAACTTTTCCGTTGACTAACATGAAAGTGGAGCGTGCGTATTTTTAATTTGCTTAATCAAATTTGACCTCATAATATGTTATAGACTAATATTATATGTATAAGTCTTTTTATGAATCAAGTTAAATAATAAAAAAAATGTTAGAGGTTAATAGATTTTGTAATTTATAGTTATAAATTAATTATTATTAATATTTTTAATGATGTGAAATTATATTTAATGATGTGAGATTATTCATTTATTTTTTATTGATTAAGTACTAATCAAATTTTAATAAAAATACTGATTTTTTAAATTTTTTCGTAATAAAATTTAAAATAATATTAACTATAACTGATTTTTATTATATAAAATTAACTTAATTAAACTTATTAATAAAAAAATTTAAATATGTAATATTATTCATAAATATATATGTCCTGCCTGCCATTTAAGAAATGTGTTAAAAACGTATCTACTACCAAGCATCCGGCAGTTATAAATTTAATTATAGATTGCAAATGACAATCTTAAATAATTAATGCATCTTTTTACTTAGATTAAGCTTAACTTTTTGGGTGCACATATTCATGCATGGGATAATAGTAAAAAATTGCAGGAGTTTTGAATGTTAATCTCTAAAAGAAAAAAAAAAGTATAACTATTGCTTATAATATTTGGGGTTGGTTTTAGTTTTTTTTTTTTTTTTACCAAAGATATGAGACTCGAACCCACAACTTCTTAATTGAGTATGATGAGACTATGCAATTTGAACTATAACTCATTGGCTGGTTTTAGTTTCTTCCATAATATCTTTTACAATGATACTATATTTATACAAAAAATTAGTTACCAATAGAAATATATGCATGTGAGATCTCATAATCTTTTTTTATCATACTTCTATAAACTGTTTAATTAATTATTTATCTATTATAAATTTGATTATTTTATTATGACAAATTTAATTATTTTAGTAGTTGATTATTTAGTTAAAAAATATATAAATTAACGTGTATAAATACATATACATACATAAAACTTGATTTAGTGATTTATTTTGTGTGTGAACAAAATATTTTTGTATTTTTTTATTATATGTTTATCGCTAGCTAATTAATTCTCTCAAAACATTCTAATTTTGTCATTTCAATAAATAAAATCTAAATTAAAAACCAAAAATAAATATAAATTTAATCCAAATTCTTATGAATAAAATTAATTAAAATCACCGGTAAATATTATAAAAATATTATTTACTTATTTAAATTTTAAGTAAGTATGATCATAACTATTAGAGTAAATATATATTTTAATTAGTCTCTAAAATTTTTAGATAAGAAATTTTGATATTTAATAAATTTTTATTATTTTAGAGGTTGTCGAGACAAATTGATTCTTTAATAATAAGAGGACTAATTTATCTTAGAAAAATACTAAGGGACTATCAAAATTTATTATTTTTGGTCATCATTTACCCATCAACTCAATTTCTTTAGTCTAGTTCCTTTAGTCTAGTAATCTAACAATATATTTTATCCTATACTTTTAAATATTGATAGCTAATTGCTGGATAAAAACAATAAATTTTAATGGCTCTCAAACATTCTTCTTTATCTTATAGTGATATTTGTTGAGGATCTAATTGCCTTCTAAAAAATTTATTAAAAAATTATTTGTCTAATATACATATTAAGTATTTTATTATAAGTAATAGAGTCATAGAGGGACTAAATTATTTGAGAAAAGTAATACTTATTAGGAACTTATAAAATAATAAATTTATTAGAGACTAAAATATTTGATCTAAAATTTGCATAGGACTAATTTAAATATATACTCTAAATATTATTATTTTAATTCAGCGGTGATAAGAATTAAGACCATTCCGAGATTTCGGTTGACTAGACCTAGCAATGAACGCACTTTTAAGGTAAGTGTTAAAAACGCATTTGTTACACTGGATTCTATGATTATAAAAGTTTTGAATTAAATGTATAAGATATCATCTCATTTTTTTCTATATGAAAAAAAGTTGGTGGTTTTACTAGAAATAGTTATTTAGTATAATTACATATGGGTAGATGTTACAAGGAGAGCAGGTGCAACACGCAGGGCGTACTTAGTTAGCATGCGAGACATGTGTTGGCCATACTACAAGAAAAAAGGTGTATCAACACACTTTTTAAAGCGTGGCTAAAAATGGTCAATGACCACGTTTTTATGAGGGTGGCCACTGATTAGTAATTTGGCCACGTTTTTTGAGAAACATGCACGCTTTTATGAGGGTGGCGATTGATTACTGATTTAGCAACATTTTTTTTGCCACACTTCAAAAGCATGGCCATAGAGAAAAACAGGCACACTTTTAAAGCATGTCTAGTTTGTCTTCAAACGGTCACATTTTTAAAGTATGGCGATATCCTTTAATTAATTGGTTACCCCAAAAAAGCGTAGCGATAGAGTTTCCACCAAATTTTTTTTCCAAACCTTTAATTTTTTTTCCAAGTTAAACACTTTAACCCTAAAATCCTCTAAGTGATAACCCTTCATCATCGCCCAGCCGTCAAACACACCCTACCCAGCCCTCTCCACCCAGCTATAGACCCTTCACTGCCGATGAGGACCCTTGCCACCCCGTTGCGCTTTCTCTCAGCCCTTCATCTTCATCACTGCTATGAGAATCCTTGCACCAGCCCTCTCTTTGAGCCCTTCATCTTCATCACTATTGAGAACCTTCATCACTACTGAGAACCCTTGCACCCAGCCCTTTCTCCAAGCCCTCTGTCGCACCCTCTCTTTTGCAACCCTCGCACCCTCAACGCAAGCCTCCTCCTCAGATTCGCAACCTCGCACCCTCTCTCGCAACCTTCCATTGGCGCTGCCCCGTCGCCACTGCTTTGTCGGCATGTCCTCCCTCTTTCTAGCGCGCAGTGTACTAGCTAGGCTCAGGCAGCAGTCAAGTAGTCTGGTACTAAGAAGTCCCGTGCCAAGCCCTAAGAAATGGTAGGCCGAAAAATGCTGCCAGAGATTAAGATGGAGGACTAGCGCCGTGGAGACTTTGACCGAATGAATAGGTACACTTCCTGAAAGAAAGGACTATGTCCCGTGGACATCATTTTGGATCTACATAATCCAAATGCCAGCGAAGGCTTGATAACTAGGGTAAATAAACGAGTCTGGGCGAAGCGCACCTCTGGTACTTTGCTTATAGCTTTTTTAGGTTATGCAATAGACGGTGGTAATGGCTCAATCTATAGATAGAAAGCCCTATGATGGAAAACTATCACGTTAGGTTTGGGCGCTGTCTATCATTGCCTATCCCTCACTCGGTGCTCAACCTTTAAGGTTTCTTTCGTTTCTTTATTTAGACTCTGTCACTGCCACTGTTATTGCCCACCATGTGTTTGATTAAATGTGTGTGAGCAATGCAGTGCAGTTTTAGAGTACTAAAAATGTCTCTAAGTTAGATACTTGTTCTTGATAGTTAACGACCTATATTTAGATTGTTCTTGTGAGAAATCGCTTAGTTTGCATCTTTACATACTTATTTGGAACTTGGCATCTGCTAATTAATTCTTATTCTTTTGTTTTTTGGATCTTATATGTTTTTTCTGAACAACTTTATTATGTTTATTTTCAGGAAAATATATTTGAATGAAAATTTGCCATTAGGGGGCCTTGTGATACTGAATTTGAGGGTGGTATTTATCATGGCCGGATTCAGTTGCCTGCAGAATATCCATTCAAACCTCTTTTATTTCTGCTTTTGACAGTCAGATCTTACTTAACACTACAAGGTAAGTATTTCTTCGCTTTGTTTCTTTGTTCCTGTGAGAATAAGGGCTGTGAATCTGTTACTGTGTTGAAGATGTGAAAATGAAAGTTTAAATATTGACACATTAAATTTAGGAATATGTTAGGATCTAATATTTTTACCGAAAAAAAATTAAGAGAATTGGCTTGTGAATCTATTCCTGTGAATTTGTTCCTGTATGTGTTGCTTCCTATTTTGTTGTGTATTATCAAGCCTAATTTAGAGAATTACATATTGTGTATTATCAAGTTTAATTGTGCTTACTTCCTATTTTGTTGTGTATTATCAAGGTATTCATTTATTTATCTAATCAAATATAATTGATTTAATATTTTGCTTTGCTTCACTCTTGTCTATGAATATTTGCTTCAATTATGTTTTAAGTTTGAAGTTTGAACATCAAACAGAATTAACATTGTTCTAAACTCCATATTAGCATGTAATCTGGTAGGATGTTATATATGCTTTTCTTACAAAGAAACTTTAAAGCTAATAAGCGGATTAGATAATACATAGAGATTTGAGGAAGATAACTTTTCTTCTTTATTTCCTTGTTTCTATTAATTATATATATAAAGGTAAAAGCTTAAGGCTGCCAAGGCAGATTTCTCTAATTAACTTCTATGCTTTAAAACTTTTCCATAGTGAAATATTGAATGGGTAGATGAATTTTATTGGTTCTTAACTTAGAAGAAAGGAGTGAAAGTTGAGTACATATTAGTAATTAGTAGGGTTAAGTTCAATTTTGGTCCCTAACGTAGGGGTCAAAAATTTGTTTCGTCCCTAAGTTTTTTTTTTTAAACAAAATCGTCCCCGAAGTTGATAGTTGTATTAAAATGGTCCTTTCGCACCAAAAATAAAATTTAATGACAACTCTGCCCTTTGCGGTTTCTCTCCCTTAATGTTCATTCCCGCGAAGTGTTTCCTCATGAATCAACGCATAAACCACCTTGAAACACTTGAGAACTGAAACGTTGCTGCGAAACCCTCAGACGTAGGTGCGAACAGAAAGCATTGTCGCCATTGGGGGGTTAAGGTTGAGAATCAGTGTGCTGAGACATTGGTGAGTGATCGTCATCGTTGCAGCAGCTGATTGTTCAGGTACGATTACTTTCCATCCCTCAAGCAATGACGTCAACTGTTCAGAACATGTTGTTGGTTTGGTTTTGATGATGATGTTGCTCTGTCCGAGCATTTAGGGGTTGAATGCAGTCTTTTGAGTCTGCTGCCATAGCTAGGGTTTGTGAGTAATGTATTCTGTTGTATATGTGCTTGTGAGTAATGTATTCTGCTGTATTGCAGGGTTGACTAAGCAGAAGATGGTGTATATGAATGTGAGGGTGCATCATGGGGGTGCATTCGGTTATGAGGAGGGGGTTTTTAAGTACCTAACGGGCCAAAGTACCATCATCGAGGACATTGACAGCGATCGTTGGTCTTTGTTTGAGGCCTATGAAGAACTAAGGCAATTTGGGTACTTGCAGGCCAACATTGTTGCGTTGTGGTATAAAGATCCAAGCTTTGATGATATGGAGACTTCCCTGAAGTTGCTGAAGGGTGACGCAGAAGCAATCGACATGTGCAACATTGCTGGGTTACGGGGCTTGGTAGAGTTGTATGTGGTCCATGATGTTGGCGATGCCGAGCCGTTTCCAGAAGTGGGTTACGTTGATGTTGGGGGAGTTGCAGAAGAGGGAACAGATGATGGGCTGGGCTTGGTTGTTTTTGAAGGGCAACGGGCTGAGACAGCAGGGGCCAGTGCCGAACCTAATAAGGCAACCGAGGGTGGAGATGTGGGGGATGAGTTTCAGGTAGATGGAAGTGAGTCCAATGACGAAGACAGTGAGGATCCGGAGTACATGCCATCTAATGAGGAGGGAGACAGTGTAGGAGAGGTGCACTTCACTGATAGTGATGAGGATTTTGAGGGTGATAGTGGATTTGATGATGGTAATTCTGTGCCGAAAGAAGCAACTGCTGGGAAGGAAAAGGGTAAAGGTATAAATCATTTTAGTGATGAGGATGGAGCAGATAGTGATGAGTTGGAGATGGACCACATGATTGGTGGGGATGAGGGGGACGAGGACGCAACTGAGAATGATGGTGATGATATATCAGATAGAGTGGGTCAAAGGTTTCCAGTTCATAAACCTTTGAAGGATATGAGCAGTTATAGGTGGGAGGTAGGGACACTTTATGCATCCAGACAAGAGTTTAAGGAGACTGTGCTGGCATATGCAGTTCATACGGCTAGGAGCATGAAATTTAAGAAGTGTGATTTGGTCAGGGTTAGAGCTGTGTGTCAGAAGGACTGTCCATTTTGGCTCTATGCTCATAAGGTTGGGGATGAATCCACATGGCAGTTAAGAAGCTTGAACCTCCAACACACCTGCATGCAAACGCACAGAGTTGGGATACTGCACACTAAGTGGCTTGGAGCGCAGTTTAAAAAGAAGGTAGAGTCTAATCCCAGGATTAAAATAAGGGAGTTACAAGCAAAGGCACACAAGAAATGGAATGTTACTATGACCAAGTCCATGGCAGCCAAGTCTAAGCAAGAAGCACTAAGTCAAATCCAGGGTGCATTTAGGGAGCAGTATAGAAGGATTAATGACTATTGTGCAGAGATTCTAAGGGCCAATCCAGGTTCATCTGTCAGCTTGAAAGTGATTAGGAGCCCAGACTTTGCCCAGGAGGTCCAGAACCCTGAATTGATGAACTATTGTGTGTTCCAGAGATTGTATGTCTGCTTCAATGTATGCAAGAGGAGTTTCCAATATGTCAGACCCTTTATCAGTTTGGACGGGTGTTTCTTAAAGACTCCTCAGGGTGGCCAGTTACTCACTGCAATAGGAAGAGATCCTAATGACCAGATCCTTCCCATTGCTTATGCGGTGGTTGAAGCTGAGACCAAGGATTCATGGGTATGGTTTCTGCGACACTTATCTGATGACCTGGGTGCTGATAAAATTGGAAGGTGTACATTCATGTCGGATCAACAGAAGGTAAACAATAATTTGAAATTATTTGGGCATTTTATAACTTAAACAATAATGCTGTACTAATTAGTTTGGTTACCTTTTTGATGTAGGGCTTGTTACCAGCTCTTGAGGAAGTCATCCCTGGGGTGGACAATCGCTATTATGTGAGGCATCTGTATAACAACTTCAGGAAGAAGTATCCTGGATTGGAGCTGAAGAATCAAATGTGGAGATGTGTGAAATCTACACACTGGAAAGACTGGGAGAAGGAGATGAAGACAATGAGAGCCAAGAGTGAGGATGCATTTTGGCACTTGAACAGCATCCCACCCAGGTTCTGGTCCCGTTCTCGCTTTTCATTTTATTCAAAGTGTGACTGTCTTGTTAATAATATGAGTGAGAGTTTTAATGCTGTGATAGTGGAGGCTAGAGAAAAACCCATTGTCACTATGTTAGAGGACATTAGGGTGTATATTATGACTAGGTGGGCTGCCAATAGAGCTAGGATTCAAGTTTACCAGGGTAACATTATGCCACTGATATTGAAGAAGCTAGAGAAAAAGGGTAAAGCATTCTAGGGATTGGAGGCCATTTTGGTCAGCTTCTAGTAAGTATGAGGTTATGTGTGGGTTAGACAAATTTGTTGTAGATTTGGCTGCTTGTGAGTGTTCATGTAGGAGGTGGCAGATGAGCGGGCTACCCTGTCCTCATGCCATTAGCTGCATAACATTCAAAGGCTTGGACTTGGAGTCGTTTGTCGATGACCATTACAAGAAGGATGCTTACCTGAGGTGCTACCAAGAAGTGATACATCCTCTGAATGGGCCAGATCTGTGAGAGAGGTCCCAGTATGATGATGTCATGCCACCACCATATCGGAAGCCAAGTCACCGGCCAGTCAAGAAGAGGAAGAGAGGACCTGGGGATGATGATAACAGAAGCCAAACTCACCTCTCCCGTAGGGGCCAAACACAGAGGTGTTCTAACTGTGGTGCTCTAGGTCACAAGAAATCAGGTTGCACAAAGCCTAAGAAGAAGGTATCTTCCATTCCATTCTGCTATAGTGTTCAGGTTGGGTTATATTTACTTGTGCTTCATAATGTTCCTTATTTTTTTGTTTCTGTCACAGATCCAACCTGCATCTCAGCAAGCTGCCAAGGGTCCAAGAAGAGGTACTAAGGTTGCAAGCTCACAACCCCTGGCCAAACAGTGCAAAGAGGGAGATTTAGCAACAAATCATGCTCTCAACCCAGCCCTGCAACAAGTCATTGCAACACAGTAACTACTCAGCCCAACAAACCAGTAACCAGGCCCAGGAAGATGGCAGCTAGGCCCACTGATAATTCAACCCAGCCCAAGATTCAGACCAAAAAAGTTGCCGGGCCTGCACCACCTCAGTCCAACCCTACAGCTCCTTCATCCCAACCTTTGCCTCAAAAGAGAAGTGCAGTAGCTTGCTCCACTAACAAGAAGCCATCACACAGTTAACCAATTCAAAAGAAGAGGCGTTTCTCTGTTATCCAGACTGGTGCACCTCATATCCCAATGCAGAAACTCAAGCTAATGGCAAAATTGCCTCCTAGTGCATGGGGCAATCTTTAAAGAGGATTAGTTATGTGTTTTGGCTGTTAGGCTGTTTCATTAGGTCTGAAACAATGTTATGTTGCTATTTTGTTATTTTGTTATTTGGTTCCATGTGGTGGACAAATTTTAAGTTTGTTTATTGCTTATGCTGGTCTGTGTTTTTTTTGTTTAAGTGCTAGAGACAACTCTGTAATTTACCATTTTGGCTTATGGATGATGTTGTGAACTTTTATTGTCAGTGTTTTAAGAATCATTGCTTAATGTTTTATCCTGGTGCACATAAGTGTTCTTTACATGTTTTCAACACATTTTTACTACCTCATGCTTGGAAATTTGCACAACATATTTTCACTGCTTCAACACTTTCATTCATTCATTCAAACATCTTAACAGGGGATACATCACATTACATCATTATAGCCATAAAAGTAACAGCATCCCTAAACCAAAACAACACACAAAAATCCTACAAATGATGTTCTACTCATCTCCTGATTAGATGCATTCCATATGGTTGCCTCCAACTGCTTGGATTATGCAGCAACAAATAGAGAAACCCAATCCACCCAACTACTCCTAAAGCAGCTACAATCCTCAGCTTCCATTCCACATCCTTCAACCTTGTCTTCAACGTTGTAATTTTTTTCTTGCATCTTGCAATCTCAGAATCCCGCAGCACTCCTCCAGCTTCTGGGTCTGCCCACCTAAAGAAATCACAGCCATCCTGAACCTATCACCACCCAGATCTCATAAGATGAAGGAAACTCAAATGAAAAACCTCAATCTCAGAAATTACAGGCCAATAAAATACCTCATAGTAGACACAACCCCAAAATCGTTGTCCTGGGTTGTCCTTCGTCGTTGAGGTTCGCAGAATCGGCTTCTCTCCATGCCCACATAGCATCTCCTTCACAGGCGTTCGAATTCTGCCCGATCTTGAACCCTGGGAAGCCATCCAATCAGTGTCTCTATCCCCGTCCTCCACTTCGTCGAACCCTAGCGCAGCTTTCTTCCTCAAAGCCTTCGACCCAACATCTTCTCCTCCCTCTCCCACA
This sequence comes from Arachis hypogaea, assembly GCF_003086295.3. NCBI lineage: Eukaryota > Viridiplantae > Streptophyta > Magnoliopsida > Fabales > Fabaceae > Arachis > Arachis hypogaea. The sequence continues at coordinate 105,787,256 of NC_092047.1, read as the reverse complement.
GCGTTCTCTTCTATTATTAATATTATGATTATTAATATTATTATTATTAATTAATTAACAAACAGTTAAGGAGAGAGTAGCGAACTCAGGGGCATAATTGTCCGCTAGACCATTTTAATACAACTATCAACTTCGGGGACGATTTTGTTTAAAAAAAAAACTTAGGGACGAAACAAATTTTGACCCCTACGTTAGGGACCAAAATTGAACTTAACCCTAATTAGTAATATACATGAAGTTTTCTATATGTCTAAACTTGAACTGAGTCTTGAAGTGATAAATCAGTGAGTGAGGGAGGTTTTTGAAAAATATTAAAGGCTACATATTAGTAATTAGTATTTATTTAAGTTTATCTTTTTATTTCAAGCTTTTTGTAATTGTCTATTCATTGCTGCTGCCGCTGCCACCTCTCTTGGTTTGCTTTTGCTGCGGTACTGTTGCGGTACGCATTTATTTTCTATTATGCAATGCTAGTTGACTATCTTAATTGTAGTCTACACGTTTCACTTAAACTAATTTTCAACATACGAGCTATTTTAATCCTGCTAGTTGCTGCTGTCCAACTTTAGTCAATGAACAGAACTAAACATTTTTCAAAATTTATTGTGTTTGCTTGCTTGCTCTTAGTTTACTTCTTGAACTAAATCTTGTGTTTCCTTGTTTGGTGAATCTTGATGTCATGCTTATTCATGCAAAAATTGTTAGAAAATTGATTGATTTGTAACATAATTGATAACCTTGAGTCCTTGATCATCTTGAGAAATAAAAAAATATGATTCTGATGAGATTATTACAATTTGTGCTCTTGAAGCAGCTGTCCGCTGGTAGTTCTGCTCCCTTGCACAGCTTACATGGTTTTGGAAATTTAAGCGAGACTATCAAGGTATCATAATTTTTTTTAAATAGTATATAATCTTTTGTGGAATGTTCAGTGTGATCAATATTCATGTATTTTCTTTGTTTTGTGCAATTAACTTTGAGAAATAAAGAATGAGTTCATGATGAATTGGGATGGTCTACGAACAAAAGACAAAGAGCGTATACTTGTTCTCGCTGCTACAAATAGGCCCTTTGATCTTGATGAGGCTGTTATCAGGAGGCTTCCAAGAAGGTAAACATACTATTTTAATATCTTATTCTAAGTGCTAACTTCAGCCATTGGCTCAAATTTTCAATGGCTATGATTTTTAATGGCTATTGATCCTTGAGCTTCACTTCAGTTCAGATGTGTGTGTTTGGTTCTGGAAGCTTTTTTTTTGTTCATTATTAGATATTTTGTATTGATTGGAGACTAATTTTTCTTTCTAATCTTTCTCCCATGTTATTCTTGTCTTTTGTATGAAAAAAAATAAACAAGCTATATTTGATGCTATTCTCATCGGATCCTTGCATTGGCCTTCCATATTGAGCAGTGCCAAAGATCTAGTCAAGATGTTACATGCTGATGCCAAGGAATGGCTTTTAGCAGTTGAAGTCCTTAGTAAGTTAGTAAATTTGTATTATGTCAAAAGTGGTTTATATTTTATATGTAATTGTATTGCACTATTGTTTATGAAGTCCAGCTAGCTGTGTGTTAAGATCAGATCTATTGGAAGGATAACAAAATCAGCGAAGACTGAAAAACTGGCATGAAATAGATTTAATTGTGACAAAAGGACTTTGCTATATAGAGGTAAGCTTGACATGAAACATGCTAAAATTGATACATGCTTAGACACTCTATTTGTGGCATTGCAGACAACATAGTTCCAACCTTCTTTTATATTGAGAGAAGCTTAAGATTTTTATTTTGATTCATTATGGCTGCTTGCTATCATTGCAGTCAATGCAATGTTTAAATTCTATTTGTCAATGTTTTTATGTGATTTTAATGCATACTTTTTACTAATGCTTCCTTGATACTGGCATGAATTTTTTTACATTAATTCAGTTAATGAAATTATTTAATGAGTTGAGATAAAAATTTTCATTTGTTCGCTTTGCTATTAGAAAAACGTACCTATATTTTTTATTTAGGAACCCAATGTATGAAATTGAAATATGCCTTTAACCTCTAGTATCTGAATTCTGATGCTATATCGTTAATATTAATATGTTCAGGTCAGAGGTGGCCAGCTTTGGGGGATTGATGTCTACACATATGACTCAAATCTTGTTGCAGGTACGTATTATTATAAAAAAGGGATACAAGTTTTGATTACTAAGTGACAAATTTGACATGTTGGAAATTAGTACTGATTTTGCGATTTGTTGTATAGTTCTCATGCTTACAGGTTATTGTCGCCCAACAGCTTCTCCACCTCAGACAGCTATACAAGAGTTGCGTGCAACCATTTGTATGCTACAACTTAGTCCGGATGTTGTTCAGGAATTAGATTAGATTTTTTCTAATATAGAATTGTAGTTTTTTTAAATGTTTATTTTGGAAGTTGAATTTATTTTTTCTTAAATGTTTCATTCATATTTTATTATGTACATAATTCATATAAATCAATGAAAGATTAATTTTTTAGTATTTTATTTTATTTGAAAGATTAACTTATTAATATTTCTATTTTATTTTTTATTGTTTATTTTTTTATTTGAAAAGAATTAGGCAACGCTTTTGAAGTGTAACGACAAGTTTTCACTTTTCGGCATGCTTTAAAAGCGTGGTTGTATATCCATCTTTCGACACACGTTAAAAGTGTGGCTGTATGTCTATTTTTCGACAGTTTCAAAAGCGTGGCTACAGGGTTATACATACAGCCACGCTTTTAAGCGTGCCAATAGATAAAAGCATGACAAAAAGTAAAGCGTACCAATAGATCAAGAAAAGCGTGGCGATAGATCAACCGGCATGCTTGCAGATGTGACCCTTTCAAAAGCGTGCCGGTAGCTCAAAAAACGTGGCGAAAGGCTATCGGTACGCTTTTTCGCACTTTTTGACACGCTTTAAAAGCGTGGCAAAAAACGTATTTTCTCGTAGTTCCACATGGCAACATCTAAGGCAACACGCAAGGGACGTGTTGCCCACATGGTGACATCCCAGGTAACATGCAAGAGGCATGTTGAGTGCTTTATCTGTATAAGGTGAGGCTCGCTACCATTTTACTTCATTGCAAAGAGAAGAGCTGTTTGTGTATTGGTGGTGTGAAGGAGGGTACCATAAATATGGTAGTGTATCACAACAGTTAGATTATACGAAATACTCATAAGGGGTTGAGTTTTGCGTGTGAGAATCCGTTTTCGTTTATGGTTCTATGCACCATGACGTTCGTGGAGCTACAGTATGATCTCTGTCAAAGCATAAAGAGCATCAGCAATATTCTGCAACGGAATTCCGTTATCGTATTTGATAGCTTAATACAGTTTGATATTATGCCGATCATTGATGAAGCAAGTATCCTGCGTATGTGAAATTCACTGGCAGACTCAGGTGCAACAGCCAAAGATTGAGTTGTATGTTGAGTTTGAAAATACAAATGTAGATGGGATTCAACATGATTTCAGATATGGAAGATAATAGAGCTAAAGTGTACGAAGGAATAAACAGTGATAGCGAAAAAAAATTCGAAACTACCTACGAAGCCAATGAGAAGGACGAGGATGGTGATATGGGAGGTGAGGCAGTAGTGGAAAATGTAGTGGTTTCACCCACAGTCAATCAACTGATAGACTTTCTACCTTTTATGCATAGCTTGGATCTTGACACCATGCATGTACCGGAATTTTTCAAATATGCAAACATGGGTACTTGAGGAGTGAGTAATACATTTTCCTTAATTTATATTTTGGATAGATCAATGAGTGACAATTTTTTTTTCTATAGATGTTGCTAATGTTGAAGACGAGGAGTTCAGGATCAGAAAGTTGGTCATTGCGATAACTAAGAGTTACACTATCTCTAGAGGAGTCAATTACAATATTTATGAGTCTGAACCACAGACGTTCTATGCAAAATACAAGACGTATGGTTGTGAGTAAGATTGACTTATCCGAGCCAGCTTGATACAGAAGAAAGGTTGTTGGGAGATACGGAGATATAATAGAAGGCACACATGCACCATCGGAATGTTTTCACAAGATCATTCAAAGTTGGACTCAGACACAGTTGCTGAGACTATAAGGCCATTGGTTAAAACTGACCTATTCATGAAGGTAACATCTATAATTTTTAAAGTCCAATCAAGGTTCAACTACACTATCAGTTACCAAAAGACTTGGTTGGCAAAGCAGAAAGCCAGAAATCAATAAACCAAAGTTTTTGGTGGTTGGAAAGAATCTTACCAAACTTTACCAATCCTTTATCCATCCCACATCTAACATTCTTCAGTCATGAAGTTACACTCCATGAACAGTGATGCAATGGTCTTCTACTCTAATGATTTTTGTAGGTTCAGAGATAGGTTGTGCATACTCAAAGTGGTGCATCACTCGATCTGCAGGCACTACAAGAAACAATATAATTATCGATGCAAAAAATTGACGGTCAGATTTTTCATTGATATTTTTTGACAGCTTATCGTCGATAAAATAAAAAATAAATTATTAGAAATAAAATATTAAAATCGACGACCATGTCATCTATTATTTTAGCAACCTTCTAACGTATTAGTATTATCGTCACATTGCTAACGAAGTGGTGGGTTGAAAACTTTTTTCTTTAAAATCGACGGACTGGTTGTCTATTTTAATAATTATAATATCGACCGCTTTTGTTGTCGATAAATTTAGATGATCAAGATCTTCTTTCAAAATCAAATGAAGGGTATAGATATTTATATAAAATAAACGGCTAGAAAGCTTATTTTTGTTTTAACTAAAATCGATGAAAATTGTCGTCAATTTTTATCAACAAAAAATCATACACGCTTTTGCTTCCAGCATCCATCGTTTTAGTCAATTTCTCACTTAATTTTTACGTCAAAAATTAACCCCAAACCTTTAGAGAATCAGAATTCAGAGTGAGGCTGCTTCTTCTTCTCCAACGCCTGAGAGTAGAGACTAGAGATAGAGTCACGGTCACGGAGAGAGGCAGAGAGCAGATCAACAGAGTTTCTTCTTCTCCGACGCCTGAGAAAACTTGCCATCCTCCGCCTGAGAGCAAAGCTTCTTTTTCTCCTCCTCCGTGTGAGCCCGTCTTCTTCTTCTGCCAAGATAAAAGGTGAGGAAGGTTGAAGTAGAATGGAATGAAAGAGCACGAAATTTGGACTGAGTTAGTAGCAACAACTTCGATTTCTCACTACAGCAACATCAACAACAGCCCAAGTATCAACAACATGGAACAACCACAGTAACAATGGCAGCGAATCCAATAGCCTACGAGGGTTTAAAACTGAGCAAAGACAGAAATGGACATCAAGCAGGATAGGACAGAGTCAATAATAGAGCTTTATGGCAAGACAAGACAGAAAAAGATTAGTCTTACCAAAGGAAATAAGGGGATGGAGCATCGGCAGCTCCGGTGATCCTCACCGACAAGGACAGAACTGGCAGAAGCAAAGCGAAGCTAGAGCAAACTTGCAGAGTTTCCGGTAGTCGCTTTCGGCAACATCAGCGCGGTTCCCGGTGACCAGAGGCGCGGTGGCACAACCTACAACAATTAGTCTCTCTCTCTCTCTCTCTCTCTCTCTCTCTCTCTCTCTCTCTCTCTCTCTCTCTCTCTCTCTCTCTCTCTCTCTCTCTCTCTCTCTCTCTCTCTCTCTCTCTCTCTCTCTCTTCGAAGCCCTATACTTGTAGCCGCGACGGCAACGACGAAGCCCCGCTTCCCGCGGCAGGGACAGTCTCCAGGGGCGACGGCGAGGACGGCGGGAAAGCACCTCCTCTCTCGCGCTTCTTCCTTTCTCCTTTCCCGATTCCCTATTTCGATCTCCTTCTCCCTCTCCCTTCCTGATCTGCGACAACGACGGCGACGGCGGCTCCCAGCCCCGCCGGCGTCGTCCCTTCCTCCCCTCTCTTTTTCCCGATCTTCACTCTCTCTGCTTCTCCTGTGTGTGCGTGTAGCGTGTGAGGTAAGAGTTGAGAATGTGTGAGTTAATTTTGAAATTAGGGTTAGATTTGGAAAAAGAGGAGCAAAGATAGTTTGGTAATTTTAATAAAAATAGGAGATAGAGTAGTAATTAAAAATCAAAATTAATTATTTTTGAGAATACCATTTATTTATAAACTCATCAATTAGTTTTAAATAGCTATTCTAATTTTTAAAAAAATTAAAAATAATTTAATTAATTTCCTTAATTCATAAAAGTAAATTTAAATATCTTTAATAAAATTATTTCTATAATAAAAAGCTCAATTTAATAAAATAAAACATAACTCATTCATAATTTAAATTTTCTGAAAATAAGAGGTGTTACAATATTTACTTTTGCAATTTTTTTATCTATTATTTTTATCATAAAATTTTAAATTTACGTTTGTTAATAACAATCGCATCGATATTACTGAAACCTAGTTAGCATAATCAATTTATCAGCTCAACTAGTTTGACACATTAGTTTTACAATGTGATTAGATAAAACAAAATTTAAAAAAAAAGAAAGAGAAACCATTTGCCTGCTTAGTATTAGGAAAAGGTAGAGTACTAACTTCAAATTCAGTTACAAATTTAAATATAATTTCTTTTTCTCATGATTAGGTGAATATGTTAATATGGTTAAAGCAGCATCACTGATACATTTTATGATCTATATTGCTTAAACTAAAATGTTTGTGGTTCTTTTTCCTATGCTATTCAAGTGCATTCTTATTCGCTTTTAGTTTTAATGTATACCTATTATATCTAGTTGAGTTTGTCAGATATTTTAACTGTTAGCATTGCCAATTCATTTGATTATGTAAGCTGCTGCTATTACTGAATTATTAGAAGAAATAGTCTTATTAGCCAAAAGTGTAGTCAGTATAGGGGAGCTGAGGTTAGGGACAAGATTGTGAGAATATGACTAGTGAACTGGAATTAATTCTCTATATTCTTTCTTTCTTTGTTTTTGATTTGATTTTGAATTGGATATTAATGTCCCTTGCCTGGATAGAATTGCTTGCTTCGATGATATAAAATCGGATTATAACTATTTTCTATCTTCTTCTTACGGCTTCGTGAAAGAATTGCCGAGAAAACACTGAATTCTTGTGAAGATTTCTTTTTTCCGGAGGTACGTTTCTTCTAGATGGAATTTTAAGTCTACTATTGCAGGTTAACACTCTTGCAGCTAAGTTATACTCACTTGGTGGAGATTGGGCACGCTTAGGCCTTGATACATTGTTCTTTGATATATGCCGTGGGACAGGAACCATTGGTCGGACATTAGCACTTAAGTTGGTATGGAAAAACAAACACATGCATGTGGGTTTTATGCAACGAAACTATTTGAGAAGTTTATTGGTGAGTTTTTGTGGTCTCTTGTTTTTGACAGGAAAATATTCAGATGAGCCAAGTCCAAGTGAGGAGTGGTTTAAGCAAGGGAAAATGGTAACTATTATTTGTTTTGCATCCATTCCTTAGACTTCTTTTGTTTGAAGGATGTAATAATATTTCAATGACTTATTAGACATGGACACATATTTTATGATAGGGTAGACAAACTAGATTATAGGCTAGTTGGTCATATTGGGTCGTCGATGGTGAGCAACCAGAGCCATTTGTGCAGGCTAGGACGAGTGCACCTCTAGAATGCATATCGTTAAAGAGCTTCTTTGCCTCAACAAGATCACAGGCCTTACAATACCCATATAACAATACATTATAGGTATACTCATTAGGTATGTAGTAACCCTTTTTGAATCATCTCAAACCACAACTTCCTTCCTTCACCAAGCTGTTGCTTCTTGCAGAAGCCTTTGATTACTATTGTGTACATGACTCTATCTGGGAAATACCCTCTATCCTTGACATCAATGAAAACCTGAAATACCTCAGAATTGTTCTTTCAAGAGTCCATCAGGACTCATGCCATTCCCTAGAACCTGCCTAAGAAGTTCGTATCCCTTCGAAACCTTGTCTTGCATAATACCTGTACCAGCTATCCAACAGTCTCAACATTAATGTCAGCCACAACACCAGATTCCAACATATGCTCATACAATGTCCAAATCAGATCATCCTCCCCACCTTCAAACAACCCAACCAAATACTAATTGAATAATGTCATTTGAGCATGTAAAAATTAGTATTCAATTGGCACACAACACAAGCCAAACGAGAGGGAGAAAGGAAAAAAGAAAAGAAAAGAGAAAGGTTTGAGTATTGGAACGGAGAGTGGAAATGGCGCTAAAATCTAAGGTTGATGGAATGAGTTTTGGACATCAAATAAGATGTTCTTGTAAAAAATAACTTAATTCTCAGCATGTCCTCATCACCAGTAATCATTACAGGAGCATTGGCCATCAACAAAGTGATGGAAACGATTAGCATCCCTTACAATAATTTCCCTCTTAACTATTCTTGATATGTATTTGGTAACATTATGACAATCAACACAGACACGAAGGTTTTTTGTGATCCTAATCAAGCTTCCATATGGTGTGCTCAAAAGACCAAATGCAATAGCTAATCTCTCACTATGCCCCCAAAGCAACTTAACCTTCATTTCCTCATTCACATCACGAAGCACACAACTAGTATCAGGAACATAGCCACAAGCCTCCACCTCAATCCTCAAGTTTTCCAACAATTGATGAATATCTTCCCACTTAGGATGTGAATCATCACCAGCAAAAAATGTGTGAAGTTCATTTCCTACTTCAATCAAACTATAAGCAGGTGTTTTCTTCAGTCCCCTTGTCCTCATGAGGCCTCTTATGTGATTCACTGCGTCCCATCGTCTTGCTTCGGCATATATGTTTGATAACATGACATAAATTCCAGAGTTTAAATCATTTAAAGAAAGTAATCTATCTGCCATTTGTATCCCCATATTGATATTCTTATGAGTTCTGCAACCACTGAGCAAAGCTTCAAGCACATCAGTGCTTGGTTCGAAAGGCATTTGTTTCACCAATGTGTCTGCTTCCTCGAGATGGCCTGCTCGACTAAGAAGATCAACGAGGCAAGCATAGTGTTTGTCACTAGGCTTGATGCCATGATCTCTTTCCATACTGTGGAACAAAGTTTTACCTTCTTCAACAAGGCCTGAGTGACTGCAAGCCGTTAGGAGTGAAATAAATGTAGTTTGATTTGGTTTGACTCCCTCCTCTATCATTCTGCCAAAGACACCAAGAGCTTGATGTCCATAGCCATGCATTCCATAACCCATAATCATTGAGTTGCACAATATACTATCTTTAAAAGGGAATCCGTTGTTGAATAATTTCTTAGCTGAGTGGATTTTTCCACACTTGGCATACATATCTATCAAAGCTGATATATTAATTGCATCAAGGGTGTAACCATGTCGGATAAAATGAGCATGGATGCTCCTACCTTTCTTGAGAGATCCTAGGTGGGTGCAACAATGTACTAGACTAACAAGAGTCACAGAATTGGCAGCCACATTTTCTTCTTGCATCTGACAAAACAATTTCAGCGCATCCTCTGCATAGCCATTTTGGGATAAACCTACCAGCAAAGCAGTCCAAGTAATTACATTCCTTGTATCCATTCTTCTGAAAACAGTAATTGCCTGCTTTGTGGCACCACATTTACAATACATGTCAACAATTGCAGTGGACAAAACTAGATTCGGTTCAAATCCTTTTCTAATGATATAGGAATGGATGGATTTTCCACTTCTCAGGTTAGATGTAAGACAACATCCCTGAATAAGGCTCACTAAGGTTCCTGAATCAAACCCAGCACCAATTTGAACTAGTCTGCTAAAAAGAGCAAAAGATTCATGTACCATACCATTTTGAACATATCCTGAAATCATAGCATTCCATGAAACCAAAGTTCTACTGCACATACTATTGAAAACCAACGAAGCACTATTAGTTTCACCTATCTTACTATACATGTCAACTAAAGAAGTCAGCACAAACACATCGTTGCCCATGCCACACACAAGGACACAACTGTGAAGACATCTTCCAAATTTTCTTAGTCCACTTTCTCCACACACCTTGAGTAAGCTTGCCATTGTCACACGACTCGGCCTTATTCCGCAATTAATCATCTCAAGGAACATCCGAATCGCCTCGGTAAAGCACTGCCACTGCACATAACCCCCGATCATTGAGTTCCAACAAACAACATCTCTTTCGGGCATCTCATCAAAGACTGCTCTAGCATCACCAAGTTTCCCAAACTTCACCCAGAAATTTATAACCGAACTCCCTACAATTGGATGCAAATGTAATCCCTCTGCAACAGCATCCCTAACAACTTCCATCCCCATCTGAAAATCCAACAAACTGGTGCAGGCCTTGAGAGCAAACATACAAGTATAACTGTTGATATCTATATGACAAGACCCCATCATTTTAAACAAAATAGGAACCTCCTTACACTGTTGGTTTCTTAAATACCCAGCCATCATGGCATTACAAAGAAAGGTTTCCGGGTGAGAACATTGATCGAACACCTTGCGGGCAATGCCAAAGAAACCCAAACCAGAGTATGCCTTGATAAGTTTTACAACTAGAAAGCTTTCATTGTACACACCGTTAATAATGATCTGAGCGTGGATGGACTTAACATGGAAAAGGGTGTTAGAGAATTGATGCAACAATGAGGAGAATCTGAAGAAAATGGAAGGAGGTGATTGGTTGAATGAGGCATATTGAAGATGACGAGAAGCATTGTGAATAAGCTTGGAGGGTATCATGGGCTTGGCAATTGCATGTGTGAGGTGAATATATGATAAAGGCACAAACCATGCATATGAGAAGGTAGCGATATTGAATTCTAGAGCTGTGTTTTGGCCAACCAATTTATACATGATACATTTAGGAGAGTGGCAAGATTACTGTTCATGTTCTTTGTCTTATCCATTTCTATCCTTAGATAAAAGCTTCTCTTTTTGGTGTGTGTCACTATATCCTTCTTCCGGATGCTTTTTTTCCCTTTCCTATAGCTATAGGATATTAGGAATTGGCCTCGTCTGGCAGCATGTGCTTTAAATAATGGCATTGGAAAGTCACCAAATATGGTGAAAGCTCGAATTCCCCAATGTCTTACAGCGTGCTGGTGATAGATGGAAATTTCAGAAGTGAATTAAAGTACCTGTTAGTTCAAAGGGATTAAATGTCAATGTTGATAATCAAAGAAGTGTGTTTGAAAATCGGACAATCTATTGTTGAAAATCTTCTCCTCTACATGTGTCATTGATGTAAAGCTTACCTATAAAAAGCGGTGATCACTTGACAGAAGGACAATTTTTTTTTAGGGAAAGAATCCAATTTATCACTTCTTTCCTATTACCTATTTTAATGCATCAAATATTTTTCATTTACTCAAGCATCACCATTATCAAATGCAAACACTTCATTGTCATTCACACTCTTTCATTTACCCAAGCATCAGCATTATCACACAAACACTTCATTGTCATTCACATAGTCACAACTTATATTGGGAATACATAAAAATCGTCTCTAGTACAAGTTAAATCCACAAACATTACAGAAAATAAATAAAATATGAAAGAATGGACAGGTTCTGTGTGACTTGCACAATATCACATCATCATAAGAAAAAGAATAAAGAAGGAAGCAGTACCTGACAAAACAGTGGAAGAAGAGAATAGGAGCACAGAAAAGGGATGAAAAGGGGGCACAACTTCACCGTTGGTTACCGTCTGCCGCCAACATCTATGACTTTGTCTATTTCATCTAAGCTGCCCTTGGACATGAGGTTGCTGTCTTCCATCGCCAAAAAATCTACGTGAATGAACCATGGTGGAGGCAAGTCTTCATGGAGCAATCGTTCATCATTCTTTCTCATTCTCAAATTCTCTCTCCCCTAGTTATTAGTGATGTATGTATGACTTAAATTAAAAACATGAGCACACAAAACCTTTGATATATAATTTTTTTTTACTCGTTTCGGGCAATCATGACTAAAATAGCAGGCCCACTACAACACTCCAAAACAACAATGCAGCATATTCCCTCTTTTTTTCCCTTTATTCATTTGTTTAGAAACCATGAATGGAAAGGAACCACCTAACTTCAAAGATTATGTCAGAAACTTTAACAAGGATAACTCAGGAAAAATGTAATAACAATATCCAAAGCCGACAAATTACTATCTAAAAGATTAAAGCAAGATTCGCTTAGGGAACTAACATGTGCCTATGACAGAGAAGAGAGCTCCGTATGAAACAATTATGATAATTCCAACTACAGAAAATTCAGTGCGCGTACACACATTATTAGAAATTATATAATTTACTTTAGGATCTATCCGCAGAAACAACTTTGAGTACGTCATATTATTTCATTTGGCCAATCTTTTCTCAGGCAGTTATCAATCTTTATTTTTTCTGCACAAAACCAGATGTTAAATCATAAGGTTCGTCAAGATATAAGCTCCAACATATATGTTCATAAGGAAAAAGGCATGAAAACCTCAAGCTCGTCATAGGAAGTCAAGGTTTGTAAAATAAAAAGTCCAGACTTTATGAGATATACTTGTATTTATTTATTCATTCACAAAAATGTCAACTATACTGCACATACATCAGAGAATTCTCAACAGTCACAGGATCAAATAATGCTTCTCAAGAAGTGTTAGTAGCGATATTTATGGCAGGTCAGAACAGTATGAAAGTTCTTAGGAAACTAGACAAACATTACAAAAGTTTGTTTCTCTTGCAAATCATCAACAGCATTACACTACACATGAGAAGCTAAGAGTCTCAAAGATCAAAGAGTTATCTTCACACACAAATTTTCCTTTCACCACATGTTTTATAAGCCTTATCAACACTCAGGACCAAAGATTCAATTGTAAGATCAGAATACTACACATAGGCAATACCAATACAAAGGCTTCTTGTTGAGAGAATCCCAGCTTCTTTCCAACCATTTTCATTCTCACAATATTTAAACAAATTAAACAAGATGGAGAGCGTGTGTGATTTGATTAAAACATCAATCAGCATTGTCAAAATATCATTCCTTAAGATGCAGTACTTTAATCACAATCAACACTAAGCAATTCTCCTCAAGTAGTTGAAAACAAAAGTAAAGGAGTTGCTGCTGAAAATTATTATATAATTTAACAATAACATAAATTCACAACAAGCTCAGGATCACTTTGTGCAACAAGTGCAAACATACAAGTAACAACATCTACATTCTAAAAGCAAAGAAACAAGAAAAACATGCATCTACAAGACTAATTACCCTTAGCCTTATCATCTGCCACAACATTGAGATGAGAAAGCTATTGAGGAACTCATCAAGTTCCTCATAGAACCCAATCGCATATTATTTATTTAACAATACTACCAATTTTTTAACTTATGCACAGCATAAGAAACAATCAAGCTTCAGCAATAATAGGATGCAGAATCAATAACACCATATTATCAGAATTAGTAATCAATCTCCAACAATCATTTTGCTGAAATAAATAATTCGCAGAATCAAGGTTCAGCAAGGACGAGAAGACGACAACGATGTTTACCTGCTAAAAGGCTGCTCCGTTGCTGCCTGGTGGTTTGAACGACGACAAGCTGGTGTCCAGCGGCAGCGATGATCAAAGACGACGGCGTAATAGGCGCCTCCGCGATGAACCGTGGTCTGTGGTAGGCTAGTGAGGAAGAAAGGGGAAGAAGGCTGTGGCTCCCTGGCTGGTGTACGCCTGCGCGGTGGTGGCCGTGGGAGGTGACTGAAGCAGGGAGAGGAGGCTGGAAGCTTCTCACCTCTCTTTGTTGTGTTGTCACTGTGACTGTGTCTGCGTCTGGAACCGCTGATCCAGGAATTGGGTTCGACCGAGCTGGGCTAAGTAACCCTTGGTTCTGATCCGTTTGAATGATTTAATCAGACCAATTTCGGGAGACACCAAAAAAAAAAAAAAAAAAAAAAAAAAAAAAAAAAAAAAAAAAAAAAAAAAAAAAAAAAAAAAAAAAATTTAGATTAATTAATTTTTTTGTTATCAAATTATTAATTAAGGCCGGAGATGAGTCCATTGGAATTCGACTAGTTAATAATTCGATAAGTTGAGTTCATGACAATGAAATCTATGAGTTGGTTCGATATATAAGCCTTGTCCCACTAAGTGGGGTCGGCTACATGAATCAAACGACGCCATTGTGCTCTGACATGTATCATGTCTACGGAGAGACCGTTTACATGTAGGTCTCGTTTGACCACCTCATGGATGGTCTTCTTAGGTCTTCCTCTGCCTTTCGCCCTTTGTCCATCTTCCATCTCATCCACCCTCCTGACTAGATGTTCTATCGGTCTTCTTCTCACATGTCCAAACCACTTGAGACGCGATTCAACCATCTTTTCCACAATGGGTGCTACTCCAACTCTCTCCCTTATATCTTCATTCCTTATTTTATCCAATCGCGTATGACCACTCATCCATCTCAACATCTTCATCTCTGCCACACTCAGCTTATGTTCGTGCTCCCCTTTATCCGCCCAACACTCCGTACCATACAGCATAGCCGGTCTTATAGCGGTGCGATAGAATTTACCTTTAAGTTTTAAAGGCACTTTTTTGTCACATATAAAACCAGATGCACTCCGCCATTTTGACCAACCTGCTTGGATCCTATGATTTACATCATGTTCAATCTCTCCATTGTCCTGTATGATGCACCCAAGATACTTAAAACTTTTAACTTTTCGTAGGGTGCTTTCTCCAATCTTCACCTCTATATTGGGGTTTTCCCTTCTCAGACTGAACTTACATTCCATATATTCCGTCTTGCTACGGCTTATGCGCAGACCATACACTTCTAGAGCTTCTCTCCATAACTCCAACTTCTTATTTAGGTCTTCCATTGACTCTCCCATAAGGACGATATCATCGGCAAAAAGCATGCACCATGGCACAGGCTCTTGGATGTGCTCTGTGAGTACTTCCAAGACTAATGTGAAAAGGTATGGACTTAAGGATGATCCCTGGTGTAATCCTATACCAATAGGAAATTCCTCTGTCACACCACCTTGAGTCTTCACACTAGTTGTGGCCCCATCATACATGTCTTTAATTGCCCGAATATATGCGATCCTTACTCTCCTCTTTTCTAAAACATTCCATAAGACCTCCCTTGGTACCCTATCATACGCTTTTTCCAAATCAATAAACACCATATGTAGATCCATTTTATTACTACGATACCTCTCCATCATCCTTCTTAATAGGTATATCGCTTCAGTGGTAGATCTGCCTGGCATAAATCCAAATTGGTTCTCTGTTACTTGTGTCTCTTTTCTCAACCTCCGTTCTATCACCCTTTCCCACAATTTCATAGTATGACTCATAAGCTTAATCCCTCTATAGTTTCCGCAACTTTGTATATCCCCCTTATTCTTGTAGATAGGTACCAAGGTGCTCTTTCTCCACTCATCAGGCATCTTCTTTGACCTTAAAATCTCATTAAAAAGCATGGTTAACCAGTTGATGCCTTTTTCTCCAAGACCCTTCCAAACCTCAATCGGGATATTATCAGGTCCTACTGCCCTGCCATTTTTCATCTGCTTTAAAGCCTCTTTTACCTCGAAGTCTCGAATCCTTCGATAGTAGTCAAAGTTTTGATCTTCTTCCCTTGTGCATAATCGACCAAGGCTCGGAAGAGTCTTCTGTCCCTCATTAAATGACTCGTAGAAGTAGCTCTTCCACCTTTCATTAATCTTCTCCTCTTGAGCCAACACCTCTCCATCCTTATCCTTTATGCACTTAACCTGATCCAAATCTCTCGTTCTTCTTTCTCGGCTCTTTGCGATTCTATATATACCTTTTTCTCCTTCTTTCGTGCCCAAAGACTGGTAGAGACCCTCTATGCTCTTGTTCTTGCTTCACTTACAACCACTTTTGTCTCTTTCTTAGCCGCCTTATATTTTTCCCAGTTATCTGTATTGCGGCATAAAGACCACTCTTTAAAGCATTCCCTTTTTATCTTTATCTTTTCTTGTATACTCGCATTCCACCACCAGGACTCCTTGTCTCTTGGTCCTATTCCTTTAGATTCACCAAAACTTTCTTTTGCTGTTCTTCTAATAACTTCTGCCATCTCCCTCCACATCTCTTCTGTGCTTCCATTTTCATCCCACTTTGTCTCTTCTCCTACCCGTCTTAGGAAGCTTCTTTGTTCCTCACCTTTCATCCGCCACCACCTCATCCTTGGGTTCTTCGTATGATGTCTTTTCCTCAACTTTTGCTCAACGCGAAAATTCATGACGAGCACCCTATGTTGTGTTGTCAAACTCTCTCCCGGGATAATTTTACAGTTAATGCAAAATTTCCGGTCGACTCTCCTCAACAAGAAGAAGTCGATTTGAGAGCTTGTCATGCCACTCTTATAGGTTATAAGATGTTCGTCTCTCTTTTTAAAACATGTATTTGCGATGAGAAGATCAAAGGTTGAGGAAAAGTCCAAAATAGTTTTACCCTCGGTATTGATCACCCCGAAACCATGGCCTCCGTGAATACTCCCATATCCAGTCACTTCTCTCCCAACATGGCCATTTAAATCTCCTCCTAAGAAAATCTTATCTCCCAAAGGTATGCCTTGAACCAAACTCTCTAGATCCTCCCAAAACCTTATCTTGTGTTGTTCGTCCGAACTCACTTGCGGTGCATAGGCGCTAATCACATGGAAAGCACCTCCCTCCACCACAAGTTTGATAGAGATGATCCGATCTCCCACCCTCTTGACATCCACTACGTCCTTCTTCCACTGCTTATCCACAATTATTCCAACCCCATTCCTATTCTTCACCTTTCCTGTATACCAAAGTTTGAAACCAGAAGTATCCAACTCCCTAGCCTTTGCACCAACCCATTTCATTTCTTGTAGGCACATAATGTTAATCTTCCTCCTTGTCATGGTGTCCACCACCTCCATGGACTTTCCTGTTAGAGTGCCTATGTTCCATGTCCCAAATCTCAACCTTCTGTCGCTTCGACCTTTACCTTTTACTTTGTGAACTAGCTTATTTACCCTCGTCCGTTCACGAAAACGCGAGAACCTTTGCTCATTTAACACTACATCCGGGCACCGATGCAGCGGCTCTTGCTTTGACACCGTACTCGAGCCATACGGCGCGTTGCTTTCGGGCAACGACCTAGCTTTAGCGCAATAATGTCTTTGATTCATGTCATGGGGGTTCGGCTATATTTTTATGTTGGTTGCCGAAGACCTAACACAACCCTCCTCCTTTATCCGAGCTTGGGACCGGCTATGTACCGCAAGTGTAACATAGGCGGAGTTATATAATATATATATATTATTTTGAATTTTATATATGCATATATAATTATCATAGATGGCATAAATTACAATGGATAGAGATATAATTTTTTTATTTATATAAAATTATTGATTATATTTATGACGTTTGAGTCAGTTTGTGAACTTTAGGTGTGTCGAGGTTGAACTTTATAAATAAGCTCGATTATTAATGGATTGACCCGTAAGCTAAACTCAATTTTCGTGATTCAAACTTAAAGTTGATCTGACTGTGCAATTCGACTCACTTCCAAACTTTAACACATTGTTTGGAATAAGAAATTTTGAAAAGAAAGAAAATGAAAGAATAGAAAATGGATGGAAAAGCCCATTTTTCATTGTTTGGATCAAAGAGGAAAATGAATGAAAAACAAAAAAGTTACCATGGGGCCCATACAATTTTTTCCTTCTCAATGCTGCGAAAAAAACTGCAAGAGAAAACTAAACAATGTTGAAATTCCAAAGTTACCCTTTCAGAAATAAAAAGCAAAATCCCTAACCCACATTCTCTGGAAATTTGATGTAAGTGTTTTCTCTTCTCCTATTTTGCCGGCGTCTTCAACAGAGCCACCGTAGGTTCCCACCATCCTCAACATCACTAGTAGCTTCATTGTCATCGTGAGAGCTCCACCGCGTCTTCATCCGTGTATCCGGCAGACGAAGGTGATGTTCTTTAACACACTCCCTCATAACACGATTTTCTTCCATTGTGATGCGTAATTTTCCAGTCATTCTAGATAAAGACTGTTCAAGAACTTTTGATTTCAATTGTTCTTTAGCTATCTTATCCTTGAAATATCCAAGCAATCGACTATCATCATTTATATGTTTTATGTTGCTCTCTACTATGTCTTGTTATGATCTCATTTCAAACTTCAATTTTGACTTTCCTGAAATAGTTATGTAGATACCCACAATAGTTAAAAGATACAAATAGCAAAACACAGTATGAATATAATAAATTGAATTTCAAGTTCATCATAAATTCATTTCAGAACCTTTCTTAGGAAATGTGGTCATTCAAAAATTAAAACTTAATTATTTGAATTCGACAAAGAAGGGACTAAATAACTGTTAATTTGGACTATTCAATGCAATAATATTTTGAATCAAATACTTTAGCAGTGTGATGTAAATCTTAAATACTTTGAAGGGTTATTTAGCCCTTTTGTAGTACTAGCAATTTAAGACTATAGTATACACTTAGATACAATAACAAGGTCATTGAAAAGAACTTAAATTGGTAAAAAGAAATTCCTGTTAGCAATTTAATATTATAGTATACTTGTTTCTAACTTAAGGTTATTCGGTCAATAAACAAACACTATTTAAAAAGAGGGACAAGTTAGTATTGTGCAGCCATCAAATTAAAGGCAGGGGCCTACTTGAGTAAGGAAAACATGTTTTAGAACATTCTTTGTTAGGGAAGACTTTGCTGCTATAAGGCTGGCTGTGGGACTACTCTACCATACATCTATGAGCTTTTGATGGCCTTTGAATTGGTTTAGTTTCCTGGCTGCTATACAGTACACATGTTTCTATTTGTTCTCAATTGCTCATGGATAAAGTATGTTTCCTCCTTGAAAAGTTTAAGAAATTTTAATTGCATACTTTATATTTAATTTTGTTAAATTTCAATCTATATGTATGTAATGATAATTACCGTTGATAAGTTCTAATTATATTCTTATTGTCTAAAAATAGAGATTAATTTTTGTGTTATATACTGATATTAGTATACTATAATTATTAATAAACAAAATTTTAAGGAGATGGGAGTTTCAAATTTAAATTTTAATGTTCATAGAATATGTACACATGTTGCTCAGTTATGACAATCATTTATACATGTTTGATTTCTTAACTTTTTTTTTATTTGTTTCTTTTTTTGTATTGATTTGATTTCTTAATTATATCCTTCTTTTATTTCCTTTTTTATCTGCACAACAAAGCATTTGTGCAACGCATTTTCAACTATTTTTTTACATAATATACAAAGTGCTGTGTTGGTTAAATTAGTTTTTGGCCATCTAAATTATTAAGTGCTTTTAGTAGCCAAGTCCATTGAATTTTGGTGCTAATCCAAGTCATTGAGTTTATCATGTGATTTACAGTTTTCGCTTATCATTTATGACAGTGAGCTTTGGAATCGAGTTTAGCATTTACAAGTTTGCGATAAGTACCTCATAACAAGGTATTATTTTTATACCGTGTAACATGACACCATAATTTTATATAAAGCTTTAGTTTTAGTTTTTTGTTTCACAACAAATGAATTGCTAAAATGTGACCACATATATTACTTTCTAGTTATGTTTATGTTTGATATGTTCACTCTAAACATTATATTTTCATAGATGAATGGTGAAAATATCGAGGATGCGAATGTAGAAGACAAAACGAACGTCATACCTGACTTAGGATTTCAAGTAAATCAAGTCATATCTACTGACCTGTATCATCCTGAATCAATACAAATCTTAACTCGTGTCAGGGAAGAGTTAGAAAAGAGACAACATATTTGTGTCACATCTCTTTCATGTGTTACGGTGCATACGTTGTATTCTTTAGAATTTTTATCACAATATAGGCCTAGACAAATCAGTTACGAAAATTTGGAAAGAGAAAATAGGCGTACGCAGTTAATGACACAGTTACTGAAGCATATGCCAATGTTGTGAAGACTTTGAGCATAGCAATAGGCTCTCACATAACAAAGAATCACATAAAGAATAGAATGAAGACATTGAAAGATCATTTTGCTGAGACATATGACTTATTTCATCACTTAAGTGAATTTGCATGGAATCCTGTAACTAGAAACTTTGAAGCTGAAGAGGAAGTTTGGCAAGACTTCATTAAGGTATCTTAAACTTTGCTGTTATTACTTATACTATTGATGAAGTTAGTCAACGAATAATTTCAACACTTGTTTATGTAGGAGAAACCACAAGCAGAAAAATGGAAAAAAATGCAAATTAAGCATTATGATACTTTGAAGGAGTTGTTCGGAGCTGATAGAGCTACTGATAAAGGGGCTACTACGTCACGAGAAATAATTCAAGAAATTGCTAGAGATCACATTGATTTGAATGACTCATTTGAAAACGTTGGATTTTCTGACATAGATGTTAATATGGGACATGATACCCTAACATTTCCTGCTAATTTAGATTCACCAAGTGGTCCTCATAGTCAACTAAATCAATTAGGTGGGACTTCAACGTCAAGAAGAACAAAGCGTAAGTCTCCTATGAATGCTTTTTTGGAGGCACAATATGAGAAAGTTGCTTTGGGAATTACTACCATGGCCGATGCTGGCAAAGAGGGTACTTATCTGTCTAGCAAGCTACATGATGTAGCTCAGAGGCAGGATGAATCAGCTGAGAGACAAGCTTCTGTGGTTGAGAGGCAAGTTTCGATTGCCGAAAAGCAAGTCTCGTTAATTGAAAGACAAGTTGCAATTGCTGAAAAATGGTTGGCTATTATGCAACAAAGTAGGCCTCGCCTTTATAGCGAATCAAATGTATGAGATATGTTGACTGAATTGAGTCTGATAGGATCAGCTCGGATGCAGTGTTATCAGTTTTTATGTGAAAATGAGCAGAAAAAGCGCCAAATTTTTGGGATCCCACCTAAAATGCGATTGGATGCTCTTTTTCATTTCATGACAGCTGCTGGTGTTCGCTTAGGAGATATGGTACTTTCATAAAACATTAACCATTACAGGTATAACTTTTATACGCACTTAATTTTTGATTAATTTGAGGTTATTGCTTTCATTAATTGATTATGTGTTTCTGAGTGTCATATACTATTGGTATATCTTCATGTATTTAAAGAAGATATCATTTTCTGTTTTATTTATGTTAACTATGGTTGGAAATCACTTTATGTATATATACTTTGAGATTGATTGGTTGTTTAAATAGAAAGACATCGATAAAATAGATTATCATGATCAACTCTGATCTTTGAATTAAGTTGTCTTTGTTGTATATGTTCTTGCAGGAATCATAACTTGAAAATGTTTGGGAACAAGAAGTACATTGCTTAGTACAAGTAAAAATTTATCATGTGTTAATATTTTTTACTCGGAAAAACTTTATTTTTTTGAAGTAGATGGGTACAGATGGCTCAAGCTATGTAGAATTGATTTTTTGGAAGTAGGCGATGTCGCTGACCATGAAGAATTACCCTTTTGAAAAGTGTTGTCTGGTGATAAAATAGTACTCTCTAGAAGTTCTTTTGGTTATTACTTTTTTGGCGTTTTGTTTTATGTTTATAAAAATTGTATATGATTTTTGGTCGCACGTACTTGGAAAGAAATGCTACCAACTTTTGATAATATTTTATTTTGTAAATACAATTTAGTGAAATTTTTTTTTAAATATACTTAAGGAGATTAATAATGTAAAGTATGAGTAGTTTTTATTATTTTTTTACGAGATTATGTATTTCTATATTTTTAAAAAGAATAATATATATTCTTATTTATGACATTAAAAGATAATAGAAAAGAATGAATTCATAAAAATAAATTCAAAAAATTATTTTTTTAATGAAGAAAACACGTTAAAATTTTAAAATATAATTTAGATAATTTTTTTATTAGAAAAATAATTTAAATACATTGGTATATTATAATTTATATATAATATAAACAAGGGTATTAATGTAATTTCAATTGGTTATAATTTTCTCTCTTCTTACTTTTTCTTTCATCCAAACACAAGAAAAATTTTCTTCTATTTTCTTTCCATCCATTTTCTCTTCATCCAAACAACATAGAAGAAAATCAACTTTTCCTTTCATTTTTTTTCCTTCTATTTTCTTTTCTTTCATTTTCTTTCCTCTCATTTTCCATCTTCCATCCAAACAAAGTGTAAGTATAGTATTGATAAAAAGTGTTGACCCTTTATTTTTTAAAAAATTTTCTTTCTCACAACTTTACCATTTCAAATTTAACTTCAGGGTCTCCTCGACTCCTCTCATCACATGAATTTATGAGTAGATAATATGGATAAATCCAGTTATATAATTTATCCATGTTACTTTTCATATATATATATATATATATATATAGTAATTGGGTACTAAAAAAATGGTCTATGATCATGGTAAAAAATCATTACTATAACTAGTAAAAAGGGTAATCATAGATCTATAGTTACGGTTTTTGATCTATAGTAATGGTTTTTTCACTCCTATTTTATACTGTGATCACAGCTTAATCTATGATCATGATTTTAGCGTGACCATAGCTTATTTATAGTCACCTTATTTTAAAACCATGACCATAGTCTACTCTATGGTAATCCTATTTTTAATCTGTGACCATAACCTACTTTATGGTCACCCTTTTGTAAAACCTGATCATATGCTAATCTATAGTCACGGTTTTAGTGTGATCATAGTTTATCTATGGTCACTCTATTTTAAAACCGTGATCATAGCTTACTCTATGGTCACCCTTTTGAAAACCCGTGACCATAGCCTTATCTATGGTCACCCTATTTTAAAACCGCAATCATAGCTTATTATGTTTTCTGAGATTCATTTTTTTTAAAGTATAATCACATCCCAAAATTATGATAATCACAAAATAAGTCTAAAAGAAGAAATTCAAAAAATATAAATAATAAAATTTATATAAACTAGATATATTTTTAATCCAAACAACACAAATTAAAATAGGGTATAATTTATCCATTACATGTAATATTGAGTAAAGTCTCTTAAAAAAAGTATAGAAGACATCAAAATATTATATTTAGATAACTAAAGTATATATGAGATCCATTCCATCTCATATTTTTATGAAAAATAATATTTTTCATATCATATCCTTCTACTAGCAAAAAAACTAAACATGTTGGAATGGAATAAAATACTTTTGATAATATAATACAGTTGAATAATGAATGTGACACATGTTTAATAAGTCAATTAACATTATTCGGGAGAGGACTATATTAACAAGTCAATTAACAATAGAAAAGTACCCATAAAAAAATTTCAATGACAATGAAGGAAAAAAAGGTTTAATAAGTCAACTAATAATATTATGAAATACATATAAAAAGATTATGAATTATTATGAATTATTCTGTATATACAAAGGAATGATGTATGAGAGAGCACATGGCACAATTTTCAAATTATCATATTCTTAAAAGTCTATGCAGTCTAAATTGCTATAATACTACGGTCAAATAAAAAATAGACTAGCAGAATAAAAAAGTAATGTCTGTCTTTGGTGTTGAGGTGATTATGTATGCAATCAATAAGGTGAAAATAAATTCTATTAAAATTTGTCACAAGCCTGTTAAAATCACCACAAATAAGATAAGCATCGTACAAGTCAATATCCCAAACTGGCATATTACAAATATGAAAATTTCTGCCAATTAAAACATAGATTGTATTTATACCACACAACAAGGTAAAATACCATAAGAATAACATAGCCTTTACATTAGCAGATCAATTTTTCAAATATGCAAATCCATCAAATAGACTAAACTATCAATTCAACCCAAAATTTTACATCTGCAAAATAAATAAATAAATATGATGATGCTGATCACCATCAACAACACATCTAAAATGATAGTTCCAAGACAAAACTATTAAAGAATTTTGAACATCGTGTATCATATAATGCCAGTAAGACAATGATAAATAATTTAAAAAATAACAAAAAATTAGACTATTTTACTCACATGATTATAAAGACACTCAATTAGACAACACAAAATAAATAATGCCAAATTATCTTTAAGACTAAAATCAGTATATACATTCTGTAAAGAATAATTGACAGTCCACTATCAATTCATTCATACCAACTACTCAACTATAAATGAAAGAAAGTAAAAAAAAAATCTCAACTTAAATAATGAACAACAGCAGCTAAGACAAACATAAGCAAGAGGTACTCAGCTAGCATTAACTTGCATACGCATGCAGTACTTTTTAATGATTGAGTAATTAGTAAAAAAAATCAACAACAAAATAAAAATAAAAATTCTAATAAAAAATTCATACTTAGTTACTAATACATCGCATCAATTAACTTGAGCAAACAAATTCAGCTTCTTATATACACATAAGCACTAATAGCAAGATTACAACTCTAAGCCAAAAGTAATAAATTTTTCAGCATTAGATTCTAGTAATGCATTTAATATCGCCTTAAGATATTCAACATTTTCATAAGTCCTTTCTAAATGTGTAACCTTGCCAACTTTCAAGCCATGCCACCAACACTTAAAACGCCTTTTATGGCAACAACATTGATCCTTCTTAGGAGTGGCAGCAATACCCGAACCCGCGGGTACCCGACCCGCCCCCTACCCGGTCGGGGCGGGTTTAAACCCGACCCGCAACGGGGCGGGTTTGAAGCGTGGCGGGGTGGATGAGCGGGGCGGGGCGGGGTCGGGTTTAGGGTGAACCCGTCCCTACCCGCCCCGGAGTGCATAAATATATATAAAAAAATTAAAAATTAGGGTTACTTGACTTCACTTCCTCGCCGCCGTCACTCATTTCATTTCCATTCTCAAATCTCAACCCTAGGCATTAGGCAAACTCTGAAGCTCACTTCGTCACTCACTCACTCTTCACTCCTTGAGGCTTGAGGCTTCAGGCCTTCAGCTCTTCTCCAACTCTCTAAGGCTGTCAAGGACCACATCCTCTGCTCAGCTGCGCCAGTAAGTCACCGTCACAGCTCGTCCGATCGTTCGCCGTCGCTCACCAAGACACCAACTGTCCTCATTCATCTCGGTCGCCTCGCCGCTGTCGCTCATGGAGTTCACGTCGGCGTCGCTCCCACTTCTCGCCGTCACTGTCCTCGCCGACTCGCCTCTCCAATCTGCGGTCTTTGGTCTGTGCTCACCTTGTCGTCCCTCCTTCCTCCGTCGTCGTCTCTCTGGTGACTGGTAAGCACTAAGCACTTCTCACTCAATACTTACCGCCGATGTGCATGTTCAGTTTTTTTTTTAATTTAATTTTTATGATTTATGTTTTATGTTAAAATAGTTAAGATAAAACTAAAATTAATTTTGATTTCAAAAAATTAATTTCTCGCTCTGGTGACTGGTAGATTCCTGCATTGTGTAGCTCTTTTTCTTGTAAAATTCAGTCCATGGAAAATTCAGGGAAGAATATGTTTGTTGGCTCAATTTGTCAGACTTTGTTAGGCTAAAGCTTGTAAAATTGAAGTTGTTTTGGCTTCTTTGATGATTGGTTATATGGAGAAGAAGAAGTGATTTATTCTGATTTTGCAATTGTCATTGAGTAGTGAATGGACTCTTCAAGATTAGAGTGACTTGGTTTATGAAAGGGAATATGATCAAGGTGTTATAATTATGAAGAGAATCAAAGACTGTTCTG
The DNA here is from genome assembly GCF_003086295.3 of Arachis hypogaea. Classification (NCBI taxonomy): domain Eukaryota; kingdom Viridiplantae; phylum Streptophyta; class Magnoliopsida; order Fabales; family Fabaceae; genus Arachis; species Arachis hypogaea. Next base: position 105,761,532 of record NC_092047.1, on the reverse strand, counting down.
TTTTTTCTGTTAAGAACAAAGGCCAGAGTAATAAGTTTAGTGTTAATTATGTTATGAACTTTGTTTATCTGTTTTGGTATGTTGCATTTTTTGGTTGAATAAATTTGGCTGAATTTTGCCTAAAACTTGTGTGATTTTTGTGCAATTTTACTACACTAATTAAACAGCAGAAGTGCAGAACTGATCAACAAATTTTGCTGATAATTCCATTCCATGCATCTTGTAAATTTCTTCCTGTCCATGTTATAAAAAAAAATTCAGTATTTCAGTTATATCTATCTAAAGAAATAAAAGGGTATTGACAATTCTTTCTTGGTCATTATGATTCACTTTCCTAATCTCTTAATTATAAAAGTTGAGTGATGAATTATCAAATCATATTCACGTAGTTTACTGCTACTGCTACTGTTACCAAATGAATTTTGAATTTAATAAAAGTAATCTCTAAATTATAAATCTAAATAAGCAATTGGACTTCAGTTCTAAGCTTTCCTCGTCGAGTTCCTTATTTTCCTTGTCAAGTCTAGTAAGTTCTTCATGGAGTAATTGGACTTCAGTTCTAAGCTTTGCCACGGATCCTTCGAGCTCTTGGAATGCTTCCTAATAAAATTAACAGTTTTGTTTATAAATTGAAATTCAAGTTTTGGAGATATATATCAATCAAGATAATGCACATGTTGAAAGTGATCAAGAATAAGGTTGAAGATTCCTTTATATCTAATATTGTAATTTCTTTATTATGGTGTTAAGTTTGTAGTGATCTAACACTTTTTTTTTTAATTTCAAGTTATTTGAGCTAATGATATTGTATGAATTTCATGTTTGTATTTTAATTTATTTATGAATTTTAAATTTTTTGTCTTAATTTAGATATGAATTTGTTAAAATTAAAATATTTAATTTTTATAGGGCGGGTACCCGCAGGGGCGGGTTCGGGTACTGCAATTTACTATCCGCGGGTTATGACGGGGCGGGTAGTACCTAAGTTATGGGACGGCGGGGCGGGGTCGGGTAGGGTAAAAACCCGCCCCTACCCGCCCCACTGCCACCCCTAATCCTTCTTGCTGCACATCAACTTCTCATAGAAATACTGTTATTTTTGTGAAATAAATAATAAAGATAGAGGCTTCATAACATTTTATTATGAACTTTCAAAAAAAGAAACTTGCTATTGGAATGAACAAAAAGTTGTAAATGAGAACATAAAACAGAAAATTAGGATACAATGACATACTACAATGAATGGCTTCATGTTAAAATAGGAATGCAGGCTTAATGAAATAGTTTTCGGGAAGCAACATCACCACAAAATGTGATTACAATGACAAAAAAATCAAGGTGCTGAAAATCGATTCGAATTGGCCGGTCGAACCGTGAACCACTACCAAATACGGTTCGGACAGAAGCCAAAACTGGAGGATTGAGAAACCGACATTGGACCGTCGAATCGGCCAGAAACTGGTCGTCGAACCGAACCGTAACCCGGCCGATTTTTTAAATTTTCCCAAAAACGGCAGCATTTTTCTTTTCCAACCCTAACTTCCCCAACCATTGCCCCTCTAGGCCTCTACTCTCCAGTTTCAGAATGGGCAGAAGCAGAACGCAAAGCAATACTCCCCTCTTCTCCAGTTCTCCTTTGTCTCACCATCATCGAAGCCACCAGCGCAACTTCCATCTAGCCAACGTCCAGCCACCACCGTTTGAACCACTCGCGCCCCCTTCCCCCAACACCCCCTCCTTCGTGAATGTCACCCAGAATCTTCAAAGTTCAAAAATCAAAACCCAAACTAAAACCCTAGGTTCTTCAACGACGCCGCCACCACCGTTCGTGGTTATTGGCGCCTCCGCGGCTTCCTTCTTCCCCTGTCCAGAACCAGATCCTCTCTTCTAGCTCGGCACGTCGTCCATCCTCCCGTGGTTTCTCTCTCCGAGGCTCGAGCTGTGCGTTGTTGTGTCGCCGTTATCTCGCTGCTCGTCGTCGTCTTTTTGTCATCCTGCTCTCTGTCGAAGGTTAGTGGCACTACTTTTCACTTTTT